>NC_134489.1:73050934-73238434 GCF_040206685.1 Ascaphus truei
GATCGCTGATCTTCTAACTCCGGAGCATAAGAGGAATTTAGATCCCGGTTTTGCCCCCACCAGCCTCAATCTCCGGCTTTTCGGTCCCGCTTTAAATATGATCTCCCTCCCCCTCCTTTTGCCGGTTTCTCCGGTCCCGTGGAGCGGAGCTCTGGATTGGGGGGAGGGGGGGGGGGTCGGTGTCGGCATCCAGCCTTTCCGCCAAAGATCCATGGACCCCGTTGCCACAGAGGACTCCCCAGTCTGTGGGACTAGGGGCGGCTAGGATACCAGGAAGACGGGCCACCCAGACTGAATCAAAGAACTTAAAATCATAAGTTAATAGTGATGATCCGGAGGTCGTGAGTAGATTAAAATAATATAACTGTTATATCTCAATTAACACCTTGCTTCCCCTCTATCCTTCCCCCCCCCTGTAACCCAGACACGCAATCGCCCCCCCCCCCCCTCCCCCTTCCCCCCTTCCTCATGCATACCCCCCCCCTTTTCCACCCCTCCCCCCACACTCCCCCCCCCTCCATCCCCCCCCCTCCATCCCCCCCCTCCCCACTTCCCCCCCTCCCTCCCTCCCCCCCTTCCCCCCTTCCCCCCTTCCCCCCTTCCCCCCCCCCCTCCTTCCCCCCCCTCCCCCCCTTCCCCCTCCCTCCCCCCTTCCCCCCCCTCCCTCCCCTCCCCCCCCTTCCCCTCCCCTCCCTCCCCCCCCTCCCCCCACTCCCCCCCCCTACCCCCACTCCCCCCCCTCCCTCCCCCCCCTTCCCCCCCCTCCCTCCCCCCCCTCCCCCCCTCCCCCCCCTCCCTCCCCCCCCCTCCCCCCCTCCCCCCCCTCCCCCCCTCCCCCCCCTCCCTCCCCCCCCCCCCTCCCCCCTCCCCCCCCCTCCCTCCCCCCCCCCTCCCCCCTCCCTCCCCCCCCCTCCCTCCCCCCCCCTTCCCCCCCCTCCCCCCCCCCTCCCTCCCCCCCCTTCCCCCCCCTCCCTCCCCCCCCTTCCCCCTCTCCCTCCCCCCCCCTCCCCTCCCTATACTCCCTGTGTAGAGTTACATAATAGTTGTGCTATACAGAAATGTGAAATGCTTGAGCCGCACCTAGGCCCCCCCCCTCTTACCCCTGCTTACAAGCCTACCTAGTACCTCACATAAACGCAAAGATAAATAAGAGGGAAAAACACTAAGGGGAAAACAAACATACGAAAGAATGCCGAACTTATCTTGTATGGTCACAGAATTGTATAAAATATGTTTTCTGCGCAGAGTTGTATAAGAGTTATGTTACACAAAAATGTGAAGTGAAATATTTGAAATGTTTTAATTGCACCTAGACCCTCCTCCCTCTCCCCTCTCCCCTCCCCCCCCCTCTCCCCTCCCCCCCCCTCTCCCCTCCCCCCCCTCTCCCCTCCCCCCCCCTCTCCCCTCCCCCCCCCCTCTCCCCTCCCCCCCCCCTCTCCCCTCCCCCCCTCTCCCCTCTCCCCCCCCTCCCCCCCTCCTCCCCCCCCTCCCCTCTCCCCTCCTCCCCCCCCTCCCCTCCCCCCTCCTCCCCCCCTTCCCCCCCCTCCCCCCCTCCTCCCCCCCCTCCCCTCCCCCCTCCTCCCCCCCCTCCCCTCCCCCCCCCTTCCCCCCCCTCCCCCCCCTTCCCCCCCCTCCCCCCCCTTCCCCCCCCTTCCCCCCCTCCCCCCCCTTCCCCCTCCCTCCCCCCTTCCCCCCCCCCTCCCCCCTCCCCCCCCCTCCGTCCCCCCCTCCCTCCCCCCCTCCCCCCCCTCCCCCCCCCCCTCCCCCCCCTCCCCCCCCCCCCCTCCCCCCCCTTCCCCCCCCCCCCTCCCCTCCCCCCCCCTTCCCCCCCTCCCCCCCCCCCTTCCCTCCCCCCCCTTACCCCCCCCTCCCCCCCCCCTTCCCCCCCTTCCCCCCCCCTCCCCCCCCTTCCCCCTCCCTCCCCCCTTCCCCCCCCCCTCCCCCCTCCCCCCCCTCCGTCCCCCCCTCCCTCCCCCCCCCCTCCCCCCCCCCCTAAAAATAGGGTGCAAGAGGTGATGAATATGGAGAAACTATCTGCCTTCTTGAAAAGATCCACTGACTCCTTTAACAAAACATGGGATCCGTGGCTATCCCATATGGCACCTCTACGCCACTAATCCACATATGGAAAAAAAAAAAAAAAAAAAAAGAGAGAGAGAGAAAGGAAAACCAGGTCAGGGGCACCAATGAAAATAGACTGAGGACACGGGAAGCAATGGGTATCCCCCCCCCCCCCCCCACCCACCCTCCCCTTCCTATTCCCACTCTTACTCTCTGTTTCCATACTCGCGCTCCCCACATAGCCCATGGAGGGTCAGGGGAGCGGTGAGCTTTCCTCTTTTATTTCCGGTTTCTCTAACCAACAAAAGGAGAAAATCTGTATTAGGCTGTATTATCGTTTATTTCATGCATACTGTGAATTATCTAAATGCCTAATAAAAAATTTTGGAAAAAAAAAAAACTGCTAAACTGCATTCAGGTACATTTTTTTTCTTTGGGCCACATGTAAGATGGCTGCCTCCATGAGATGTTAATTTTATTAATCAATAGCCACAATGTTGAATCTAATACCCAGTATGTAACACAAGATCAGACCAGAGGAAGAAGGGAGGAACAAGTGAGTCACAGGACATCTAATAAAGTAAAAACAGAGAGGCCTTAATGACGTCAGTGAAGCTTACTTCTTAATGGCCCAATACTATATAATATAGTGAATCAAATAAAAAATGAGTGAAGGGTTGAAAGATCGAACGTACGAAATGTATGTATTGTGTAGAATAACAAGTGTTGTATATGGAAAAGAAACGTAAACATATAGGCTTGTGGGAGTTTATAGAAGAAATGTTTTAGCTCGGAAGTTGGAAGTTCATTCACCTTTTGCAAAGATTATTTTCACCACATCTTCAAGCTGTTCTTGTGTATGTTTATATCTGTAGGCGTTCGCATGGTGGACAGAGTTGTTAACAAAAAGGTTGGATGTTTTAAATACAGCTGTGCATCTGTTTTCGTATTACATTTACACTTCCTTTTTGCATTCCAGTGGCTATAAACACAAAAAAAGGACATTTTCAGCGCATGAGGGCAATTTCAACAGCTGTTTAAAGGCACTGAATGTTTTCTCGGATTACTGATTTATTTATGGTGTTAGGGTGTAATTTTTATGGGTTGTATGTGAAGTTATATATTAAAAAAAAAAAAATATTTGGAGCTGTTGAACTTGGAAGCCTAATCACCTCTGTGTACCAGTGATATTTATGTGCTATAGCACTATGTTGCTAAATTTAGCATCACAGAGTTAAGTTGTTCATCAAGTAACTAAATCCATTACTTCATTAAAAAAAAAAAATTAAAGCATAGATTGAGTTGGTATATAGTCTCCCATTCATACTGCACCTTTATTGACATCCGGATGCAAAATAGCAGTCCGTCACCTGCCAATGACAGGCCAATTATTGTCACGTGCCGGCTGCGCTGACTTCCCAGGTAAATCTGACATAGTTGCGGAAAACAACAAATGAAGAAAAAAATTTAAAATTCTTATTTTGTGACAAAAAAAAAAAAAGCTGATCGCAAGAGAAACAGGAAACAGACCTGACAACTGACATAACTGACGGGCTATTTTAGAAATCTCTCAATAAGATGTCATTGCTTTTGGGGTTTGATGGTTATTGGGAAATCTTAAAACCCCTTCATTGCTAGAGGCAAAGTGTCTGAGCGTCTGCATATATTCCATTCTCTGTTTCTAGTCTCCTCTCTAGCCATCTGGCATTTTTTGACACCATCCTTTCTTCTTTGCCTCTTATTTTTCCTCCCCTGCATATTTTTTTAATAAAGAATTGAAGCAGGGTATCTCCGGAGCTGAACCCAATTCATGTAAACTCCGCGGACCCCCTGCTTGCGAAGATACTTGCCTATGAAGGGAGTGTCAGTATCTCCTGCCGTTTTCAGCTTCCTCGTCACGTGGGCCAATAGGAAGCAACGCCTGATGACGTCACGGCTTCCTATTGGCCAGCAGGGCCCGGCAGCTTTGAAAAGCAGCCATATTGTGAACCCTGGAGTGGCTACCGGCACCCCCTATGGAGGTAAGTACCTCTAGAAGGGAGTCCTCGGAGCTGAAATGAATGGGGTTCAGCTCTGGAGACCCCCTACTTCAATTCTGTATTTAAAAAAAATGAAGAAAACACTTCTTAAATTGCTTCTCTAAGGTAGGGCAAAGACTGCACTCCCTTGTGCATGGTTATTTTCAACAGTGTGGACACCTTAGCAGTACTTCCACCTTTCACAAGCTGGTATAGAACAAGAACATGTATAGTCAAGGTAGGCAAATGGTATTTGTCTGCGATCGGGCTCTATTGTCTATTCCTTATTCTCATCTACCGCTTTTGATACAAAACATTAACAAACGTGGCAAGTGTAATATTAATATAATAAATAAGTAGTGGTCATCATTTGCCTTATTTTAGGTAAAGCAGACCCTTTCCCTGTACAGAAGTATAAGGGAAAAAAAATGGGGGCGCAGGAAACACAATCCTAGTGATGCTTGTATATGGATGAAAAATTACTCCATGTGTATATTTACTTTCACTTCTAGATGGGTGCTGCTAGCTGCATTGGTCCCAGAAAGTGTAAGATACTTCATAGGTTGCAATACTTTTTAATGGCCCCAACAGAAGCTTGTGTTGTGCATAAGCTTCTGAGAAATTTTCCTCCGGCGAAGACGGCTGAGCAGATAAGAGACCTCTGCAGTCTTGAAATTTTAGGCCGTGATTATACAAGCTCCGACAGGGCGGCAGCGCTATCCGGTAACGTCACTTCTGCGATCCTGCAAAGCAGCATGTTGAACTGAACTCAGGAGTCAGCTGGAGGAGACAGGGAGGCGTGGCCGTTAGCGGTCCGCCCTCATTGGCTGAACCGCTCACGTGATGCGGCCGTCGCTCCTGAAAAACAAAATCTCCTGTCTGCCGCTTTGTAGTTTGACGCTGCGCACGCGTCGCAAGCAGTATGTTGACTTTAATTGGATTTCTGCATTTTGTTTTTGACCCGCTCTCAACGACGCCGGCCAATTCTGGTATAATCACGGCCGTAGGCACAAGATAACCTTGTACAGTTTAAAATCTGTATCTTTTGTGTTTGTGCTGGTCACATACAAGTCTATAGTATATACAAACTATTTCTCCATTATTTACAAAACAAATATTTTTTATTGTTACATTTGTTAGACTATATGTACAAATTGCTTTATAGCTGCTCGTTAACTTCAAAGATTAAAAGGTTAATCTTGATTTTGATTATTTACGCTTTCCAGTAACTTTCTGATTATTTTTTTTGCGTTGTAGGTGGAGAACAGACCGAAGTATTATGGCAGAGAGTGAGTAAAATACACACTTAATATGCACGGTGTTTTAACAACGGATGTTTGTAATGTGTACAATATTTCTGTTCATTAATGATGCCCTATTAATATCCAGTAAATGTGTAAACTTGGGAGATTTGTCACAAAATATGGACAGAGATTAATATATATATTTTTTATCTCATTGAGTTTTCCTCTTTACAGGTTTCATGGTATGATATCAAGAGAGGAAACAGACCAATTATTAAGTGTTGCAGAGGGAAGTTACCTAATTCGTGAAAGTCAGCGACAGCCTGGAACATACACTTTGGCGTTAAGGTGAGCAACAAAATATTAACTTTTAAAAATACAGCTCAACCCCATTATAACGCAATCTGTTACAACGCGAATCCGCTTATAACGCGATGTAACCGTGACCCCCAAATTTTGTATTTAGGAATATTTTACAACACGATTATTGGTATCTTAAATACTTTATTGTACAATACATACAATTGTACATTATTTCTAACGCGATCCGCTTATAACACGATGTGATTCTTTGGACCCCAAGCACAGGGTTCTAAGGGGGTTGAGCTGTACCTACAAGAACTTGTCATCCAGTTTTTGTTTGTATAAACCTTTACTTCAGGAATGCTCTATTTCTTCTTTTATTTGCAGCAACTGCCTTGTTGCTGTAAATCAAAAGTTTAATCCTTTACTTAGACTTGAGATGTAAAAGTTGTCATGCCTTTTATTGGCGTTCTGCATACTGCTGCGGCACAGTTTATTCGAGCATTTGCCCGTTCTGTGCCGCAGCAGTAGCCTGGCGCGCGCCCGAGTGTGACGGGCGCGCGCCGAAGCAGCGGAAGAGCGCCCTCCGATCGGGGCGCTCTCCCTACCGCTGCCGGGTCCGCCGGGTCCCCCGGAACCCCCTGCCGCTGTCCCGCGATCGCGGGACACCAGGGCTCCCTCGGGGAGCCCCTGGACACGCGTGCAGGGGGCGCACGCTCCCGATGACGCGTGACCGCGCGTCTATGACGCGCGGCACGCCGAGGGGCGGCCACTAGCAAGCCGGGAGATTTCCCGGCTTGCGGTACCGACCACACTTCAATAAAGTGTGTCGGTAGTGTAGATACAGTTTTATAGAGACTAAGCTTTGGAGACCTCAGAAAGCTCTTCAGTTGGACTGGTGTTTTTACATTTGAAGAAAAATTGATGTGAAAGAGACATCATAATGCAACATGTGACCTCTTCCTCTTACCTCATCTAATCCATTTTAAATAATGCATTTTTTGTCACCATTCAAGAAAGCATTTATTTTTTCGTTTCCGCATTGATTTGCTCCTTCCTGTTTTTTAATGTCGCATCACAGAGATACCTTCTTGTTTATAAAGTGGTCTATTACTTACATGTGTACTTGTACAATTTTTTTTTTTTTTGTATAATTTTGGGATTTTTATTCTGTAATGTTTTTGCAAGATCTTCTCTTCATAAGTCTAACGTGCCTCTTCTCTGTCTATGACTCTAATCAGACCACTTTCTGTTACCTGGTTCTTTCCATTTCACCTAAGGACTTTGCTGACTATTTTAAGATACAGCAATGGGGAAAGGGGAAGGGGTGGAAACCCTCGCATCAGCCTCTAATGAAGTAAAATCGACAACGGTGCAATAAGGGGAGAGAACAGAATTATAACTAAAAAACAAAAGACACCCTGTGGGCAGCACTCGTATGTAAAGATGAAATGGTGATAAACTTAAAATTAAAATACTTTAATTATATTTGGTTAAAATAAGTGTCAAACTTGACACTTATTTTAACCAAATATAATTAAAGTATTTTAATTTTAAGTTTATCACCATTTCATCTTTACATACAATGAGTGCTGCCCACAGGGTGTCTTTTGTTTTTTAGTTATAATGACTATTTTAAGACAAAGGTGGATTCCATTCATCAATACATCCCCTCTGTATCCACCTCACATTCTACACCTTTGCCGAACTCTCCTCCTGCCTTCCTTAACTCTTTTTCTACTGTCACAGAGGAGGATGCTGGTGATCTCCTCTTCTCCCTCTACCACTTGCTCTCTCAACCCCATCCAATCTCCTCAAACCTCTTGCTCCTCGAATTCCCTACACACACACACGCACGCACGCACACACACACACACACTTTCAACTCCTCCCTCTACTCTGGTATCTTTCCCTTCACGTTCAAACATACATTTATACCCTTACTCAAACAGCAGGCTTGACCCTACCTTTCTCTAATTATCGTCCTGTCTCCCAGCTGCCTTTTGCCTCTAAACTCCTTGAACGCCTAGTTATCTCTCACTTGCTCCATTTTCTCACCTCCTATTCTCTTAGAGTCTCTACAATCTGGCTTCCGCACTGCTCACTCCACAGAGACAGCCTTCGCTAAAATAGCTAAATGCTAAATGGCCATGCTGCCAAAGACAAAGGTCATTACACTCTGCTCATATTGCTCGACCTCTCTACCGCTGGGACACCTCGCGATCTCAACAATGCCATCTTTAAATGTTCCGTGATGCAACGAGGACATTTAAAAATGTTGCGTCGTTGAGATCACGCGTGGCGATTGTGTCCCGGTGGTGAGTTCTCCCGGCGACTACGTGGTCACGGCCAAACCCCCTAGCTTGCAGCATTGCCTCTCATCTGAACTATTGTAACCTTCTTCTGTCCAGCCTTCCTTCCTCTCAACTGTCTCCACCTTCAATCTATCCTTAATGCTGCTGCTAGAATCACTTTATGTTCTCCTAAATCTGCCTTGGTTCCTCTCCTGCTGAAATCCCTCTCCTGGCTTCCTGACAAATCCCTTATCACTTATTATTAGTGAGAAAACCCCTAACAGCGCTCTAAGGAGGTATTCAAGTGATAAGTATAAGGTGACTTAAACAGTGAAAACAATATTGTGCAAATAAATAGCCAATAAGTGCAACATGTGAAAATAAAAATAAATGCTGCTCAGACCCTTAGAAGGATGGTCCACAGGAATCCCTCTTGCTGGAACTTGTGGAAAGGAAAGGGGAGCGCAACTTGTTCAGTGGTAGATATGTGGAATGAAAAAAATGATACAATAGTGCAACACAGTCTGTAGGAAATACTTCAAACTCAGTTGATCTCTAAATTCAGAACTCACATTCTTTCATAAGTAAACTAGCATGTAACCCAAACTGATGTAGGTTGTGTGGAAATTCGTGCAGGTTCTCTTTCTCTCTATCTCTCAGGGTTCTTGGGGATACTTTAATTCTCTCAGGTTGCCAAGGTATCAGTCCAAAGGCAAGACTGTCTAGCGCATCAGTGGTCAGTAATACACCTATGGTTTCAAAGTAGTCAATGGGGCTAAATAAGAGGGAGCTGTGCGTGGCCACTGAGTTAACCGGAGTAGGGGGAATAAAAACCCATACCTATATCTCGTCTCCGGTCTGGGACCTGCTCTCCTCAATAGCTCCTGCGTGCAGCCTTCTGTAAATGTCTGGAAATGGTAGGGCTCCGGCGCAACTGCGCATGACAAACTTGAAAAAACTCCCGGATAATTTTCAACAAACTTTATTGCACATCACACACTGGGGCTACACCACGATCTCCCCCTCTACGCGTTTCACCCTCTAGGATAGGGCTTCGTCTCGGAGTGGGGAGACGTGGTGCATGCCTGGAAATTTAAACTTAAAAAGCCCGCGAAAACGGGTAAACATATTAACCCCTTCATGTAAAAAATTGCCTAAAAAAGCACCAACATAATCACTTACATGTGAAAGCAATGCATTAGAGTGTCACAAGAGCCCAAACTATTATTACATTAATCATTTTTATATTTGGCTCATCTTATAAATGTGCAATGTCACAAAGGGTATCTTAAAAATTGTCAACAACATTTCAAAGTAATACTGCACCCCTGATTATAATAATTCAATCATATTATACAGCATCATACCTATTATATTAAGTAGTAGCATTTTTTAAAATGCATTTCACATAATTCATCAGGTTGCCAAGGTATCAGCCATATATATGGGAGAATGGAAAGCCAGACATAGTGTGTACCGTACAAAAATGAAAACTTTAATTCACCGGCGTCTCACTTCCGGTATCGCGACTCCTGACGAAGCGATGACAGCGAAACGCGTAGAGTCGGAAGCGCCCTGCTGTCGCCACTCACCTGCACTTCAGAGTCCCCTTCATTCGGTGAATTCCAGCCGTGCCGCGATACCGGAAGTGAGACGCCGGTGAACCGGAAGTGACGCGACGGGAGAGTCTGGCAGAGGGGGTGAGGATTGGGACACGGAGTTCGCTTTTCCTATGTGTCTGGTACAAGTTTTATTGATGTAAGCATACACCTATATGGGTTTTTAGCAATTAAAGTGTTCATTTTTGTACGGTACACACTACACTGGCGACACACTTTATCGCAGTGCGGCCAGATCCGCAAGCCGGGAGATTTCCCGGCTTGCTAGGTCACGCGTCTTCGGGAGCCTGCGCCCCCTGCACGCGCGTCCAGGGCTCCCCGAGGGAGCCCTGGTGTCCCGCGATCTGCGGGACGGCGGCAGGGGGTTCCGGGGGACCCGGCGGACCCGGCAGTGGGAGGGAGAGCGCCCCGATCGGATGGCGCTCTTCCGCTGCTTCGGCGCGCGCCCGTTACACTCGGGCGCGCGCCAGGCTACTGCTGCGGCACAGAACGGGCAAATGCTCGAATAAACTGTGCCGCAGCAGTATGTCTGGCTTTCCATTCTCCCATATATATGGCTGATACCTTGGCAAACTGAGAGAATCAAAGTATCCCCAAGAACCCTGAGAGATAGAGAGAAAGAGAACCTGCACGAATTTCCACACTACCCACATCAGTTTGGGTTACATGCTCGTTTACTTATGAAAGAATGTGAGTTCTGAATTTATAGAGATCAACTGAGTTTGAAGTATTTCCTACAGAGACTGTGTTGCACTATTGTATAATTTTTTTCATTCCACATATCTACCACTGAACAAGTTGCGCTCCCCTTTCCTTTCCACAAATCCCTTATTACACAGAAATATCTCCTCCTCATTTTTAAGGCTATACTCTCTTCTGCCCCTTTTTACATCTCAGGCCTAATTTCTCCAATATACACCGTCCCGACTCTTGTGTTCTGCTCAAGGATGTATTTTCTCTACCCCTTGTATCTAAAACCCTCTCCCGCCTAAAACCTTTCTCACTCGCTGTCCTACACCTGTGGAATGCCATTCCCCATCAATATCTGACTAGCACCCTCTCCCTCCACCTTTTAGACCCATCTTTAAACACACCTCTTTACAAATGGGTAGCTCCTGTGGCTGATACTATACACCTCATACATCAACCCTGGCCCCTTGCAGACGCACTTACCAGAACACCCTCCTACTGTCTCTACATTCTTCCTACTTACCACTTAGATTGTAAGCTCTTTGGGCTGGGATCCCTTTTTCCTAATGTTACTTTTGTCTCAAGCGCTTATTCCCATTATGTGTTATTACTATGTCGTGTATTACTGCTGTGAAGCACTATGTACATACTGTAGATGGTGCTATATAAATAAAGACCTACATCTTCTGGGATATTTATAGCCAATAGCCCACATGTGGGACATATTTCCGTGAAATTATGTATCAGTATCTTAATCTAGGAAAATATATACTACGGCCCCACCACTGATTTCTGGTAAATCTGATTTTAGCTTATGTGGTCTGTCTTAAGTGGAGTCTAATAATAATAGGTACTTTAAAATGCCATAACTTCTTTCATAGTTTAGAAAACATCTTAATGCCCCCTCATTTGGTTGAAAAACCTTGTGTGCTCACTTTGTCATTAAAGAATCAGTTTGTTAATAAACCCATCCCAGAGAATTATCAAGCTTCTGTATAATACAATATGATTTCCGTAATTCCAACTAGTCAGCTAGCCCTAATATCAGCTGTTGATACCAATCGCTTTTTCTAATGCACTCCAAAAAACCTTTAAATCTATAAAAGTCTACTTTTGAGAAAGCCAGAGTCAATCTTGTTTTGTGTGTGTGTGTGAGGACCTCCAGCAACAAATCAGAACTCACTGAAGCAAGTAAGAAGGTGGGACTCCATATGAATGTAAGCAAGAGCAAAGTGATGTTCAACAAACGTTTAAACTCTACAAACCTCAAAATAAATGGAATAGAACTAGAAGAAGTCGAAGTCTATGTCAACCTTATCCAGCAAGTGTCAATGTATGGGAACCTTTCAAATGAAATCAGTAGATGAATGAAGATGGAATGGAGCACATTTGGAAGAATCAAGACAATCTGACAATCTTGCAAATGAACATTTTACTGGGTCTCAAGAGGAAAGTGTTCAACCAGTGTATTCTGCTGTGCTCACGTATGAATGTGATGGCTAGACCCTAAATGCAAAGATAAATCAGAAGCTTCAGACATTTTAATGAAGTATGAAGCGTTGTATACTGGATAATCAAGGAGACGGGGGGAAAAGAGTGAATGGGTTCGAAACCATAGTAGTCTGTGACACCATCACAAGGGTGAAGAAATTAAAATGACATTGGGCTGGACATATTGCAAAAAGAAATGCCCATCGTTGGGACAAAGATAATATAAGATTCCAAGGGATATCAAAAGAGCAAGACGACAACCAAAAGTAAGATGGGAGGAGGAAATCAGAAAATTTGTTGGAGCAACTTGCAGAAGAGAGGCTTGAAACCGCAGTAGCTGGGAGATCATTGGGGGAGAGGCCTTCATCCAGCAGTGGATCGACAAGGGCTTAGGATAATCATACGTACATACATGTAAAAATCCCAGGCATATGGCCACCCTGGCGCCTGCAGTTTCAGGCTGCTTGTCATGTGATGTCCCTTCAGGGGCTTCTGGGAGTGTAATACTGCGCCTCTTCCAATAGTATAGTATTTATAGATCAATTAAAATTCCCAGACGCCCTTATGTAAAATGCCATGACAGCAGCCAATCCGTGCAGAGCTTTGGTAACCACACCCCTTCCTCCCACACATAGCTGCTGCAAGGTCTGATCTGATGTGCTTTGTTAGAATTCACATTAAATACATTGTAAGACTAAAATACAGCACCTATTGTAGGTTTGCAGTCATATATCTTGTGTCCTATATAGATATACACATATATAGGGAATGCACACACGAAGATAAAGCAGATATTGGTGAGATCCCAGTCATATATAGTGTGTGCGTGTGTATATGTGTATATATACGCGCATTTAGCTTTTTGCCGCCTGTAGGTGGCCCTGCTCCTCAGCGTACGATGGTTCATTGTCATGGCGACAGACATCACGGCAGCATGTGATGCCGCATTGTCATGGCAACTCGACATGTGATGACGCGTCGCGATAATGGCAGGACGCTATAGGAGGGGGCCTGCTACAAAAAAGGTGAGACAAACTCGCACCAACAAATTGCCTCTCCCAAAAAACTATAGCCTTTTCAGCCGTGTGTGTGTGTGTGTGTGTGTGTGTGTGTGTGTGTGTGTGTGTGTGTGTGTGTGTGTGTGTGTGTGTGTGTGTTGGGTTTATTGACACAAACAAACGCACAATTTCTTTCTACCTGTTGATAGAAATATATATTGGAATGTAATATTTACATATGACAATGTACAAACCGTAATGTTGGCTCCTTTCTTGATATATTACACCTAGTATTGACAGTTTTGATCAAAGGTGATCAGAAAGGTTCCCCCTCTAATGAGCACTCAATCCTGAGATAGTCTAAAGTGGACTGAAATTGCCCTGTAGTTATTACTACAAAGTTTGATTCTTTGATCAAAACTGTCAATACTATAACCTTATCCTCCAGAGCACCTTTCACTTCACTCAATTCTCTTGTTAAACATGGTGATGCGGTCCCACTAATCTATGCTTTATATTACACCTACACAGATTTAACCTGGCATGAAAACGTACATTTACAGGGATTATGAATTGGATTATGAATTGTGGTGCAGTGTGCATTTAATATGAAATCATAGAACTAGGAAAACGACATACATCTTCATCTTCAACCCTTGTAAATCCACAGCTGGATGAAGGCCCACAAACGATCTTCCAGATACTGGGGTTGCAAGCCTCTCATCCACGTTGCACCAACAAATGTTCTGATTTCAACCTTCCTTTTTACTTTTGCTCATCGTCTTGGTCTTTTAATCTCTTGGAATCAATTTTGAGTAAAATCTTTGTCCAACGATGGTCATTTCTTGCAATATATCGGGCATACGGCCATTTTAATTTCTTCACCCTTGTGATGATGTCAGACTCTTGTTTGGTTTGGAATCCATTCATTCTTTTTCCTGTCTCTAAGGATAATACCCAGCATACTTGCTTCTTTGCGTTGGTCTGAAGCTTCTGAATTATCTTTGCATTTTAGGGTCCAAGCTTCACATATATACGTGAGCATATCTACATACATATGTGTCTGTAAGTGACCTATTGGAGCAAATGGCTGCATGTCCAACAGACTCCTGTAGCTAAAACAGTCTGCTAATGCTCCTGGAGACACCTGAACCAGATAAGAAAAATAAACCAGTTTGCATGGGGGTTTGCTACTTTGAATCAGGATCGGTGGGTCCTTTAAATACATAATAACTCTGCATTGGTATACATTCAGATAATTTCTGGCTGGAGCAACAGTATAGCAACAAACTGCCTCCTCTCTTCTGATGCTCTTTTTTTAAATCAAGATGTTCTCTTTTCTGACTAATAGCAGATCACCTTTATTCACTTTTTTTTTATTTTTTATACAAAGCTCTACAGGTCCTTAGCAGTTAAAGCCATTAATGTGTGTCAGTATTTGCAGGAAATTTGGTGGGTAAAAAGGGAATGGGGAAAAAGGATTTAAGCACAATGCGTTTCCATGATTTGTGAAATGATTGTCATTAGCAACAGTGTCTTTAGTAATTGCATTGCTAGGCAGCGCTGGTAAGATGCTGGCTGTTTCACTCCTTCAAATATGGTAAGTGTGAATAATGCACATAAAAACATGTTTTGAAGGATAGCTTTTATATATACAGCGTAAGTGTAAATATGGACAAAGCTGAACTGTTCTAGATGGTCATTCTTTTCTGGACAGGCTAAATATTCGTATAAATAAACCTATTTAGTAGATTTAAATCTCTGGTGACTGTTAGCAGAACATTTGTACATTTTTACATGCTAATCAAACACTTTGATTCTCTGAAAAGGGCTATGAACAAGGCAGTGTGTAGCAAAACCTCTTCTACTTTGGATGTATGTTTTGGTTCTGTGTGAAAAGAGTCTTCATATTTTTGGGTGGAATACTAGACTGGTATGGATTTATCTTAAACCTGGACTACCATGCTTAGTCTAATTTGCAGAATTGTGTATTTTGGACAAATTCAAAAAGGAATGCACTGATGTACCACTGGTTGTAATGGCAGGACATTTAAAAATGCTGATTATTCATTAATATACTCTATATTGAGCTGTATATCACCTGGCACTATTTCAAGTGACGTTTGCGCTTGTCTTTCTCTGCTGCACTATAAGTGAGCTATACTAAAAAAAAAGTATATGTTTTTTACACACCAGTAGCTTGAATGCATGTTGTCCTTGAACTTGTAGAGAATGCAAAGAAGTAAGAAAGGGGGTGGAGGTATTCATACTGCAATGTACAACACTGTTGGTTTACTGACTTCCACGGACAAGAAGACATTTAAATAATCTCTGTAGGATTCTTATAAATGGTTGTTTGCTGTCCGTTCACTTCTGATTTAATCTGCAACCTATAATCAATTAGTGGCACTTATTTTTTTATGCTTTTGAGTGCCACAATGTTCTATGCACAACGTACCACGTCCTTTCTGGTTTCATGTTTATAGGATTATTATTACAGTAATACCGTGAATCTAAATCCCTCCTGCTATGGTCTGAATGGAAAATGAGTTGCTCCTCTTCTGTTCAGATCTCCTGAAACTGTAAACAAACCTACGCCAATACAAACAAAACGAAGGCAAGTTCATGCAGGCTTTTGTGCTAATTTCAGAATGACGCAAGCGTGGAATGGATAAACTTTAGGTTCTTTTTAATGACGTCTGTCTGTGGCCCTTATGACGACCAGCATGCATCATCCTTTCTTGCATTCTTCTAGGGGAGGTTGTGTCCGCAGCATTCAGGAGATTTGAATGCGAAGAGGAGGGTATTAATCTTCCTAATGTTGCAGGCTGAATCGCCATGGAATTGATACAGAATTTATCACATAGAAAGTCTGTGGCAGTCAGGTGCTGGGGAACTTCTGACACTATAAAGGTTAACAAGGTAACTATGGTCTGCTAGTGCTATTGGTAATTCAAGTTGTCCAATGGACAACAGTAGATATGAGAGAAGTTTCCGCTAGCAATGTTTCATTTGGGGATTCTGCATCTCACAAGAAGTCAGAAGTCCTTACCAATAAAATGACCCTTTCTAAATTGAGAGCTGATTGTCCATGTGTAGGATTCATTTTGTTTCATTATACAATACTTAACCAGGAAAGACACCTTGAGACATTAGTCTCATTTTTAAGCTTGTCCTGGGATTCAAAGCCAAATTTAATAATGAGTATTTTCTGGAAATGTCATGTGATTTACTGATCACATTAAAGGGAAGTTTCCCATCACCAGCCATATCTCTTCTAAAGAGGTGGAAGCTATTGTAAAACACAAAAGAGATAACGCAGACTCCCCTCTCCCACAAAAATATTTTGAAACAATAAAAAATGCACAATATATTTTTCCTTCCATAGCTCTGCAGTGAACACAGCGCTACATGTGCTTTGTATAACTTGCAATCTAATGTTGAGCTTGTCTGCACATGGAGATATAAGAGCATATTTACAAAGTTGTGGATATGCCAGACGATTTTAGGGCTTATTCCCTTAAAGGGGCAATCTTTCCTAGTACCAAAGTAAAGGAATTCCAGTGACCTGTTTAAAGCTGCAGTTCAAGCTGCCATTAAAAAAAAAGCTCCATTTAATATGTGCATCAATACAATCTGCACACTGACAAGTGATTAGCTAAATTGCCGATCGATCAGTGCTTCTGTAATCTATCGCCGAATCGGGGATTATTTAATTCACTGTTAGGGCTGCACAAAAGTACCCCGGATGCAAAGTTCTGTGTGGGAGATCATGTGACCAGGCAGGCACTAGTTACAATTGGTGCACAGCTAGAGAGAGGGCAGGGCTCAAGAGCCAGAGTCTGTCTCAGAAGAGGAAGGGGGTGTGACTTTGTAAATGGTTTCTATCGAAACAAAAATGCTTGCTACATTAGAACAGAGGAATTTTTTTTATGCTACAAATATTTTCTCATAGTACAGAACTGATTTATTTTAAAAGAAAACACCTGTAGGATTTTGCTTGGACTGCAGCTTTTAAGGGATCACATCTACGTGATGCTTTTTTTATTCAAATCGGATACCTATGAGTAAATACTACATTCTTAAAGTTGGACATGGGAGGGGGTTGAGTTTCTGGCTACTCCCTGTGTGTGACGAAACTGTGTGTTCAGCAAGTGCTTGTATAGCCACAGCCCACCTACTTTAGTTTCTATGCTTTAACACTACAGTAATACCTACTTCTTCTAAATGCATATGCTTTTGACCTCTTTCCACATGACTTTAATGGGAGGAACCAGAAACCATGAGAGTAAGGTCTGTGGAATCAAATGCTTTATTTAATATTTGTAATTAAAATGTGTGTGGTTTCCCAAGCAACGTTTTGAGGGGATTGTAAAGGTTAGTCAATGTGCCTTATACAGTCTAATTCTTTTTTTATCAAAACAAAAATATAATTCTTCTGAAGTTGCCCTTTGATTCACTGTTTTGAATTGGTTTGCCTTAAAACATGTATTTAGCTGAAACTGACTGGCTAGTTCTTGTTAAGGCGTATAGAACGGAATTAGAGCTAATGGCATCTTTACAAAGTTGCGCTGCTTAATTATACTGTTTGAGCATTTTTGTTGCTTAATTAGTGGGGCATCTTTCTGAAACGAATGCTTTGGCGCTAGAGATGTCTGCAACAAATTGCTTAGTAAGCTTTCTGAGTTTTCAAGGTGCAGACCCCGATACGGAATAATAATCAATAAATATACTTGTTTACATTTCCTTTTTTTTAAAGCCATTTTACACTCTACAGTGTTTCTGCAATGATCTATTTCATGCGACAACACCATTGCATTCATATGAACATTGAACAGGCATGACGAGCAAAAACAGGATAAAGGGCTTGCTGAAACCACACACATGTTTTCTTTTAAATAATTTAGCCCTAATTAATAATTAATTTTTTAGCAGTCCATTACTCTTATGTTCAATATATTGCACACTCTAGTAAATCTGTCCCAGTTAAGTTGTGCATAAATTTGGTATCTATGCTATCAAACCAACTAAACACGTTCCGATGAAAGGTCGAAATAACAGGACCGAAACGTTTGTAACTTATCGCTAATCAAATCACGTTCTGCATTTGCAAGTCTTTCTATGAGTGCCGAACTCTACATAATGTGTATGTACATATACATGTTTAAAGCGGGAAAGAAAGCTTCCAGAGGAGAGAAGAGTTGAAAATGTGAGTGAGTAGGAATCCGAGTGGGAGCCAGAGGTCTAAGGAGATGGGGAAAGAAAGTAGAGGGAGAGACAAGTACATATGCTTTCACCCCTATAACAAAGGTGGGAATGTCTAGAATAGTTGGATTCTAGAGAATACAGTAGATGTAGAGGAAATCTCTTGCCTGATGGAGTACACCTTATCTTTGAAGTAGTTGGCAAAAGTTTGAGCAGGGTAGGAGACAGTAGAAGGTTTGGGAAGTTAATCACTGAGAAAAGGCGCTCTGGGTTAGACCTGTGAGTGTTAAGTCTAAAGAAATAACTTTGCTTGGCTAGAAATAGTGCTGAGCTGTGGCAGGGTTTATTTGTAGCGGAAGAAATTAAGAGTTTGGGACTTCCTTCATATACGCTCTGAGGAGCGTATGAAGGATGTCAGAGTATTGAGCAAGGGTTGAGAGTTTGAGGGACAAGTTCTATAGAAGGAGGTGAGCTGGTTCAGGCAGTTACAAAGGAAACAGTGACTAGATTGTCAGGATCAGTTGAGGATAGAGAGAATTTTTAGAGTTTATGCAAGATTCCAGGGTTTGATCCATAGAATATAATTCACTGGAATCGGGGATAATGTAGAAGTTAGAAAAAGCACGATTTTTAGTAAATACCAGGTCTAAGTTGATCAAGACGAGCAGTAAATTGATGAAAGCCATAGGAGAAAGTAAGGGAGAGAAAACATAAAGCCCAGGAGACACAAGTCATCAATATAACAGACGCTTAATAGGAGGATTGACGAGTCCAAGTAAAGAGAAGACAATCGGGAAATTCAGAATATTATTGGTAGCGGAAGAATAATTATAAATGACTGCAATACGTAGGGAGAAAAAAGACAGCATGAAACTTAAACAATGGGAAGGACTTTTTTGCATTTAGGGGAATCTCATTTAAAGCAATTCCTTTTCAGTGGTAGCATTAAACAATAGTAGTGATACTGTGTTAAACAATTTGAAAAAGTTGTGGACAAACAAGCTATACAAAGGGGACAACATTTTATGCTTTAAAAGCAGAAGTAACAAAACTTCCTTTCTCTTAAATCCTGTTGCCGTTTAAAAACGGGGTTGTTTTTTTTATCTATAAACTATTATTTCTGTAATCCACAGTACTATCACATTTGGACCATTGCTGATTGCATCTTATCAAGAAGTGTAGAGTAGCTGGCACAGCTGCTTCACCAGCAGAAAACAAAAGCATGAACCCGTTTTTAATTGCTAAGCTTCTGCAAAGTTATTTTAAAAGGTAGGAGGAGAAAGAAGGGAAAACAATGAGTTTGTTCTGAAGGTAGGTGTTAATGTTACAGTACCTTCTGTTCTTTTCAGATGATAGGGGTTGTAGGATTCTCATGTTACCATGGGGACTGTTACAATGAATTTACACGGACACAAAACTGAAATAGGGATGTGTGCATATCGGCAAAACAAAAAACTTCAATTCAGTTTCAATCCATAGTTAAATGTGTTCGTTTATCATAGCCCTACTAGGAGTGTGAATTTCTGCAAAAATAAAATATCCTTCAGGTCAGCTTTTGTTTTAGACCCAGTACCACCAGTGTAATTTGAGCACTTTTTATTTACTTCCATGTGCTTTTTATATACAAACACGGTAAGCTCTTCATATCTTTTGCTGGTTTATTGTTTCTGTAAAGACATTATTCAGCCATCAATGTGTAGAAAAAAAAGGGAACCCATTTTAAAAAAAAATTATAAAATGTTTTTTTGTGTAAGTGTATTGTATACATTTTTTTTTCTTTTACAGGACACAAATGAGTAAAAATGTTACTTTGAGACCGTTATATTAAAGCCATTAAAATATTGTTGTGCGTGCGTGTGTGCGTGCGTGCGTGCGTTTACGAGCTTGCCTGAGCTGATTTGGTTCGCTGGAGCAAAATCACTTTTCTCTTTCTTGCACATCATTCACGTAGAAGTATTTTTAAGAACCAGATGCTTTTGAAAGTTTATAGGATCTTCATTTCATCTCTTCTGGGAAAAGGCTCTTGCTTTCTCTTAGCAGAAGGGTGATTATGTCCACAGGACATTACAAGAGTCACCCGTGTGCCAGTCCACATGTTGTACAGTGGAAGTAATTAGAGCACTCGGGATTAAAGCGGCAATCCAAGCCGGCAATTAAAAAATATATATATCAAACACAATATAGTAGCACTATAAGGTGCACCTCTATGTGTGTAATATAATTGCTGGCCAACCAATAGATTTACCAAATACAAGTGGTAATAAGAGCTACTAGACGACCATGCAAATGTATAACCGAAAAAATGGTAGCCTACGACAATATGTACACAAAGAAAAATCGCTGATGAAGATCTAATATAAATAGATATCAAATCAATTCCTTTGAAAGAATAGGGCCTCATTCAGAGAAGGTTGATTAAAATTATCGCCAGGGCATTTAAAATTACGCTTTTTTGGGCGTTGCTATCATGGTATTCAGAAAACCTCGATTACCTGTGATAGCAAAATTCCCAAAACAGGCGAGTTGCTGCCAGCGAGAGCATCGAGCCTCTGAAAAGGCCTAAACCGGCGATTCATTTCTGCTGCAGAGAGAGCGGCTCTGAGAGAGCTCCCTCTCCCAGCGGAAATGTCGCCCGAAAATTATTTATGTAAATATACATTTCTTTCATAGTGTAGATGTGCAGGGGGTCTCCGGAGCTGAACCGCGTTGGTTTTATGTCCGGGGACCCCCTGCTTCCCGAGATACAGGCCTCTTTATGGGGTGCCGGTATCACCTATGCAAGGAAATGTCCCGGTCACGTGACACTGCATTAGCATACATAAATTGGATGTGTTTTTTGGGGGGGAGGCACATTGACTGATAATATATTAATCTGTACCACTTTAGGGTACAGATTAATACATTATTATGACAATATTTGGGGGGCATTTCTTGCTTTTGTATTGCTGTTGGTTTTTTTAATTACAGTTTCTTATGTGGATGTCATTGTTTGTTTTTTTCCTGCTTAATGGTAATAAAATGTTTGCGATTGGTGTTCGTTTTTAGTTCATGTTGTATTATGTTAGCTAATGCGTTTCATGGTTATTTCAGATATTGTTTGAATTAATTTCTTTGTATTTTAATGTTTAAATTAATTAATATTGTAGTAATTAATTGGTTTGATTGGTTACTGTTTCGATTAATTTTGAGTTGGTTTAGTAATTATTTGGTTTCATTGGTTACTTTATAAAATAATTCGGAGTTTTAGGAATTCATTGTTTTGATTAATGGTTTAATTAATTCATTGTTGATGTTATTGCTTGTAGTCATTGGATTAGCTGGCTACTGTTTTTATTTAGTGGTGTGTTTTTTTGGAGTTTAGTTATGTTTTATTATTGTGTGTCTTGTGTATTAATGTATTGTAATTAGAGTGCCCATTGAGTGCTATAGGGGCTTATCATGCCCATATTATTATTATTATATGGGTATGATGTACCACTATACTACTCAATGGATACAGGGCGGGTATAGTGAGTCCGGGGTGGATGCTTAGGCCTCACGGGTGGGTGAAGGGTGTATTAGCCCTAAGGATGGGTGTCTAGACCTTGCGGGTGGGTAGCGGTTGGGTTAACCCCTTTATTACCTTAGCGGTATTAACCTCTAAGGTAATGAAGGGGTTAAGTCCCCCCGCAACCCCCGCCCCCGCAAGGCTTAAACAGCCACTAAGAGCCAAATTCCCCCTTCACCCACCCTCGCTAGCCACAGTAAGCCTGGCATGTGTGTTTAACCCCTTCATTGCCTTAGCAGTTAGCCGCTAAGGTAATGAAGTTGCTGTAAATGCATTTTTCCTGCATCGGATGCATGCCGGGGGCCTCCAGTGCTGGTATTAATGGCTATCAGCTCCGTAGACCCCCGGCATCAATCCGAGGCAGGAAAAGGGCCTGATTTTTTCTAAGTCCCGACATATCGCAGCTCATCGAGGCCATCTCCCCACCAATTTACCTACATTTTGAGGTGAATTGGATTTGGGGAGAAGATCGCCTTTTAGGGCTGCGATGGGCTACGATAGGCGGCGACAGCCGACTCGCAGGTACTAGAATCGCGCGAGTTTATGATCCTTCAGAAAATGGTCGATAAGCGGCTGATCGCCGCTCAATTGGCGATTTTCTTTTGGTCATAAGATTTTGCGTTGATACAGGCCGTTATTGAGCACTTATCGAGGCTTACTGAATACGAGTAGCCATTTTAGTCGATAAGTGCTCGATAAGGGCCTCCGACGCTCTCTGAATGAGGCCCATAGAGTCCAGATGAAAGTAAATCCAGACTGGAGCAAACTGCAGCTTCTATGTTGATGTTGCCATATCAAGAATACCTAGATTAAAAAAAAGAATAGAAGCGCAAGCTCCATAGCATAATGCTTTATGATTAGAGTTTTAATAAAACAATTGGAAAAAAGGCCCTCTTGGACATACACAGAAGATGACTGAATAAAAAAGCGTTTGAGAGAGATAATCTCAATCACAGTGACATCACTGTCAGAAGTCAGCAGAAGTCCTCATCGCCATATAGTTTTAATAAAACAAATTGAAAAAAGGCTCTATATGGCGATGAGGACTTCTCATCTTATACATATCTTGTGCTAGTATTGCAGTGGCTGAATGCACAAGAACAATTTTACAAAAGCAAAGTTATGTCATGGTTAAAGCGCCTTGTGGTGTGTCAGTCTTTGTTTCTTTGCATCACTTCTTTCTTGCACATCATTCAAGTAGAAGTACTTTTAAGAATCAGAGGCTTGACGTCTCTTGACGTTCGTCCTTCAAGTCATGATGATAGCAGTAGTGCAAGTAAACAACAAGGAAATGCCTCAAATGACAACATTTAGCCTGTATGTTGCTGAAACCAAAATGACACGTTTAGGATACATAGGGCTGTCAAAATATTTCACTGAAATGGTTATATTCATCATTATTCTCCAACTAATGTTTCTGATGAAGTAACTGACTTGACTAATAAAATGTAATGTGCATATCAGAAGACAGGACATTAAGAATGCTCAAGTGGAATTACATAATTTGATGGACCAAACAAAAAACCCTGACTCTAGTAATCTCACATTTATGAATCCAACGAAGAATATAAAAAGCTAACAAATTAACCTTTAGATGATGATAAATGCTCCAAACTTTTTTCAAAACAAAAGCATGGCAGACGTCAAATGTGCATGTGCTAAAATAAAAGAATCCACCCAAGTGAAACAAATTGTCGCCATGGACTTTGTTCCAAAGAAGTTATTCACCTCTAGGCTCCAACTTTAAGCTCTGCAGCATCCAAGTCTTATTCTCTGTGACTGCGACTGTCATGTACGGTAATAAGGTATCCAACCAAGCTCCTCTTCTGTCCCTTTGAAAATGTAAACCTCAGCAGGTCGCCTCTGCCCATACCTCCCCAGGATTCCCCTTCTGTCTCCATTGAAGCTTATGTCACCGCAGGACTCACCGCAGGCCACGGCATGGTGCACCCGGTATTATCTGATTACCGTGGGAATTAATATATTCTAGGAAGAGCTGGGGTAGCACAATATTGTACTGTGCAGATGCATAGGTTTTCTAATGATTATATTTGGTATCCTTGCGTATTTTTCAACTTTAAAAAAAAAAATATCAAAGCAAAAAAAAATCAAAGAAGCTTTATCGTAGGTATATTCAAATTTTTGGTTGCTTGTTGTGTGTGTGTGTGTGTGTGTGTGTGTGTGTGTGTGTGTGTGTGTGTGTGTGTGTGTGTGTGTGTGTGTGTGTGTGTGTGTGTGTGTGTGTGTGTGTGTGTTTTCTTCCCACTCGTAAGCAGGTATTTCTCTGCATAAGAGAACCAGCAGTAGAATGTGGCGTTGTTTATGCATGTGTTCTCAATACTTTTGTCATTTTTAAGCGCCTCTCTAAGGCCGCACTTGTAATGCTGGCGATGCGACGTCGCCCGAAAACAAATGCATTGCCGCTGCCGCGTGCGCTTATCGTAACTGCGACGGCGACAATGCAACGGAGCAAAGTCGCCGTTGCGAAAACTGGTAGCCGGCAAAATTTGATTTTTCAAGGGCTGTCGCCTCATGTGACAGCCCTTGAACCAATCAAATGGCCGGAAACCCGTGACGCCGCCGCCCGGCAAAATATAACTTTCATCTGTGGCGACGGGTGACGTCACCGGTCGTGTCGCCATCGACGGCACTAAAGTGCAATCCATTAATATGATTTTGAGATTAAACGAAGTCTGTAGTGGATTGTGAAGAATCAAACCGAATACATTTGTGTAGATTAAAAGAACAATCTACGTGGGTTAGATGATGTGGAGCATTATTGTTTTGGCATTTACGGCATAATCCTTTATTTTGGGTAGGTTCGTGTACGACGTTGATTGATGCATGATTTCTGTTTCCATCCATTTAAAACAACTACATTTAGCTTCACTGACCTTTTTTTTGCCTGTTATTGTTCATGGAGCCTGAAAGTAAGGGGATAGCAGAGTATTGGGGGCATCAGAGGTGGCCATTAAGACCCATCTTTTAAAAACACATTTTTTTTTTAATATAATTCGCCAACGAGGGCACATTAAATATGTGAAAATAATTTGTTACGTTTGGTTTAAGCATAAGTAAGAGGTAATAATGCACTGTTTAAAGTGTCAATCTGCTATGCTTGTTTTGTATTTGTTTTAGATCATTAGAAGCTGGGTGGTGCCCCATATACAATATCTGATACGGGTGTCCAACCTCAAACCGAATACTTGTTGTTCAGGCACTTCAAACCAACTAGACATCACAGTAATATGAAGGTCTGCAGAAACCGGTGTTCTTGTATTATAGACAGCACCGTAGGGTTCAACCTAGTGTCATGTACACCGTGTGTGTACTGTAATCCACAAAAACTATAATATTCAGTATACGTGTGAGGTATCTACTTACAGATATGTTAATTATCCATATTCCAGACACAACTGAGAAACGAGGTACTAAAGCATTTCAACATGAATAATTGCCTTTTGACATCTTGTCTGATCTATTATGTTATGCCTCCAGTTTAAAGCAGCAAAACATGTGAACATATTATTATTATTGATCTCTTAATGCCATTTTTAATGAGTTTTAAAGCATGCTTTGATTTCTATAGTAAGTTGTAGCCCACTTCCCAAGCAGTGCAAGATCTTTGCAACACTTTCCTATTTGTGATCATTTGTTTCCAATATTCCCCGCAGTTTGAGCTGTAAACTGTAGCAATTTATAATTTTGCCTTGGTAATATAAGGATACATTGTAGCTGCTGAGTTGCACTGACTGAAGCAGCCATTATGTTAGGCACGCAATCAGGATTTTTACAGATTTATAACAGAAGCACGAAACGATTGCTAGCTTAGCAAAGAAAACAAAGAAAACATTTTCACATGCGTTACATATACAAATTAGAAGAAAAAGGGGGAATTGCGGCTTTAATCAATTTCTCAAGGTGTGTGCGTGTGTGCGCGTGTGCGTGTGCGTGTGCGCGCGTGCGTGTGCGTGTGCGTGTGTGTGTGTGGTCTATGCTCGCACCTACCGTATGAAGATTTCCCTTGGCGTAAATTGCCTTGTTGGTGACGGAAGTGACGTCACTGCTGGCAGAAGAGGCCTCCCGCGCTCTGCGCCCATGCACAGGACCCGTTGTCAACGTCTCGGCGCACCTGCGCATTAGGCTCCGGCTGGGCGCGCCTGCGCATTAGGCTCCGGCTGGGCGCGCCTGCGCATTAGGCTCCGGCTGGGCGTGCCTGCGCAGTAGGCTCCGGCTGGGCGCGCCTGCGCATTAGGCTCCGGCTGGGCGCGCCTGCGCATTAGGCTCCGGCTGGGCGCGCCTGCGCATTAGCCTCCGGCTGGGCGCGCCTGCGCATTAGGCTCCGGCTGGGCGTGCCTGCGCAGTAGGCTCCGGCTGGGCGTGCCTGCGCATTAGGCTCCGGCTGGGCGTGCCTGCGCAGTAGGCTCCGGCTGGGCGTGCCTGCGCATTAGGCTCCGGCTGGGCGTGCCTGCGCATTAGGCTCCGGCTGGGCGTGCCTGCTCAGTAGGCTCCGGCTGGGCGTGCCTGCGCAGTAGGCTCCGGCTGGGCGTGCCTGCGCATTAGGCTCCGGCTGGGCGCGCCTGCGCATTAGGCTCCGGCTGGGCGTGCCTGCGCATTAGGCTCCAGCTGGGCGTGCCTGCGCATTAGGCTCCGGCTGGGCGTGCCTGCGCAGTAGGCTCCGGCTGGGCGCGCCTGCGCATTAGGCTCCGGCTGGGCGCGCCTGCGCATTAGGCTCCGGCTGGGCGCGCCTGCGCATTAGCCTCCGGCTGGGCGCGCCTGCGCATTAGCCTCCGGCTGGGCGTGCCTCGCGCAGTAGGCTCTGGCTGGGCGTGCCTGCGCATTAGGCTCCGGCTGGGCGTGCCTGCGCATTAGGCTCCGGCTGGGCGTGCCTGCGCAGTAGGCTCCGGCTGGGCGTGCCTGCGCATTAGGCTCCGGCTGGGCGTGCCTGCGCATTAGGCTCCGGCTGGGCGTGCCTGCGCATTAGGCTCCGGCTGGGCGTGCCTGCGCATTGAGCTCCGGCTGGGCGCGCCTGCGCATTAGGCTCCGGCTGGGCGTGCCTCGCGCAGTAGGATCCGGCTGGGCGTGCCTCGCGCAGTAGGCTCCGGCTGGGCGTGCCTCGCGCAGTAGGCTCTGGCTGGGCGTGCCTCGCGCAGTAGGCTCCGGCTGGGCGTGCCTCGCGCAGTAGGCTCCAGCTGGGTGTGCGCCTGTGACAAAACACAAAAGTTTCACTTGAAATGCGCGTGCTCGGCACACACTTTAAAATAAAATGATTGTGCTGTATGTGTGAGTGCAGTGTCATTGCGATGTCTTGTGAATATATGGTAGAAATACACTTTATTATCGCTAACTTCTCAATTCACTATGGGCATAATAAAAATAAATGGAAAATATTGACATACAATTGTGCAATTAACTTCCGTTTAATGAAATCCAGTTAAAATATTTTATGGTTTCTATTAACAAGTCTGTTATGCTTTCTACTGAGATTACATTTTTTTTTTGTTTCTACTGGGATTTACTGTTATTTTGTTCTTTTTACATTCTTTTTTCAAATTGCTGATGTCTATTGATTTCAAAATACCCATTAGGATTTTTACAGAGGCTGTCATAAACAGACTACTGGATATTTATTTCTCGTTTATTTCCTGTTTCTATTCTAAAAAGAAAAAAAAAATATATGAAAAAATATATTTTCTGTATACAGGAAACTTGCAGCTGTTTTTTGTTGTTTAAAACATAAACCACACTATTCAGTCCCACCTTTTTATTTTTGTGAGGGTATAAGCACCCACATGCAGCTGTTTTTATAGTTCCTTATTTGTGTCTGCTTATTTCATACATAATGTAAGATACATACAGTAGGTTTACACATTTGCAGCTGGAAGGAATTGCCGCATATGAAAAGTTGCAGTTGCTCCTGATCTATGAATTTTTAATTACTTATGAAAATGCGGTTTTGTAAAAAAAATACAATGAATCTATTCAACAGTTAATGGTTTTTTCATACTACGTCTGTGTTAGTTGACGTACTTATTTTTGTTTCATACGTTTTCGTAATCCAGCAGCGAATGTATTTTTTTTCAATTTGTTTGCAAACTCTGCATTGTTTCCATGCAGAAAGAGCAATGGAGAAAGCCAGGTCAGGAAAGTCATATTTTGCAAATTCTTAACGCCCAAGAATCAAAACCCGTTAATAGCTCTTACAGGAGCAATCCAAGACGGCAATTTATTTTAGTTTGCATTGAAGCAGGGGGTCTGTGAAGCTGAACCCCATTCATTTCAGATCCGGGGACCCCCCTTCTTCCGGAGATATATCCGAAGTAGGTGCTGGAAGCTGCTCCTCCTGAGCAAGCAGAGCTTTAAAGCTTAAAGCTCCTGTGTCACACGCAATAGGAAGCTGCACCGATGACGTCACGGCTTCTTATTGGTCCGCAGAGCCTGAGATCTTTAAAAAGCAGACATATTGTGATCCCTGGTTGCCAAGAAGAGCTGCTACCGGCACCTAATTCGGAGGTAAGTATCTCTGGAAGCAGGGGGTCCCCTGCTTCAATCTTATATAAAAAAATAATTTGCAGTCTTGGATTACCACTTTAAACAGTTGATGTATATACAAGGGAGAATCTTTTTACTTTTATGTGGATGTTCAGTAAATAAAAACATTGCTTGTGAGCACAGGTCTATAACCCTGCTATTCCCCCATTATCTCCTAGCATACAGTGCTTCCACTGCAGCCTGGGATTCTGAGAAATTACCTGCAAATGAGCACAGTGTCACCTTTTGCATATAATCCATTTTAACATGGAGCCCTATAATCTTATGCCTGCCGCATTACACGGCTTTTCAGCAAACCCTGGGTTTAAAAAGTGCATAGCCAGTAAACCTACCCACAGACTGCTGTTTCAGCCTTTTGGGTCTCATCAGATGGTTATACTGACTTTGCAATTTGAATACTTCTAGATACTGCAAATGGAGAGGAAAAAATGGCGATGTATTCATGGAAATGTTTGTCTCGGTTACATTTCTTCACAAAGCAATGCATTTGAAGACCGTGCCATAGCTGTTCAAGAATTTATTGTAATCCATGCCTTGATGCCGTTTTTAGAAAGGTCACAGCAAATCGCTAATAATCGCTGCCTACAGAACTGCAGCAGTTCACGGCTTTTATCCAGTGCATTGGAAAGATTGGCTAAAATCTCTTGATTTCACAAGTACATCAGAGAGACTTTTGTAAAACACCAAGGAGTTGGTGCTCGGCCTGTGGCCAGAAAGAAAGAATACTTTGCCCTTGTGCTATTCTGTCCCATTTTGCTGAGATTCTGGCAGTGGATTTGTTTTAGTGTAAGTGTTGGCAGTGAATCGAGGCTGCACCCTGAATGGCCTCTTCCTACTAAAAGGCAGGGCTGCCGTGATCTTCCACTGCATCAAATCACTGTATTGATTTAACTGCAATAGATGAGTTTTATTTTAAGAACATTTAGCATCGTAGTGAATCTATAGAACAAAGATACAGTACTGGAAATAAAACATTGGGGGGGAAAAAATCTCTGAACTGCTTATTTTTCAGTGTTTCCACGGTTGTAATGAAGTGACTAAAATGAGTAAAAGAACACATCCTTCCTTGGGCATTACTTTGTCTGTAGTTGTTGCTAGGCTGCTCTTCCCATCTGTATAGTTGCATTTTACATTTCTGTGCAAGCCGAGATCTTGCGAAGAATAGATCTCGTGTTTTCATCCTCTGCAAAATATGAAACATGGTCGTCTAAAAAAACATCTTCCCCTTTTTTTCATTGAAGCAGATTTGGGAATCAGACCAGAAACTTCAGGCTGTACTACGATGGCAAACACTTTGTCGGGGAGAAGCGATTTGAGTCCATTCATGACCTGGTAACTGATGGATTGATTACGCTCTACATTGAGACTAAGGCAGCCGAGTATATTGCCAAGATGACGATCAATCCAATTTACGAACACATAGGATATACAACTTTAAATAGAGAACCAGCGCACAAAAAACAAATGCCAGCGCTGAAAGAGACGCATTGCGAGAAAGATTCACCAGGAGAAGATGGTAAAGCGGAAAAAAGGGTAAGTTACCATATAATCTGTTTTTGTTTCTACAGTATTTTTAGTGGAATATCTGTTCTCGGTTAAAAAAAAAATGTTTGCTTTTTAGAAATACTGTTTTCTATTTTTGTTATTTTTCTTTTAACATTCCACATTTTTTTTGTATTTAGTGACATATTTGAAGCAGATGCTATTTACAATCATTGTTCTATATTAAGACTGTAGTGTGAATGGATTTAAAGATTTAAGAAGAGGCCCTTGTACAATGTTGCCTCAAATGACATGTACGACTATAAATGTATGTGTATGTACATGAATTAAGAGATTAACGTTTTTTAAATGGTTAAAAGGGGGTGAGGGGGATTTTGAATTTCGGATTTGATTTATAACCAGCAAGGGTATTAATATTCTATCTGTATTTAATGCTCATTGTGTATGCTGCATTGTAAGTGTAACAATAAACGCTTGCCACTAAAGAATCTATTAGATCATGAGATTAAAAACAAGCTGACTTTACTCATGATCGGAAAGAGCTGCTACTAGTTGTCAAACGAGGTTCTTCCACTTGAGTTCAGTGTCTTGACCATTTGACACCACCTTGTCCACCTTTGGCCGTTTTACAGTACGTTGCATGTTGAAATCTCTCCAATAATCAGATTCAGAATTCCAACCAGTTGGTTTTACTGAAGCAACTTCTGATTTACCTAACTGAATCCAAATTCAGTTAGCCAATCACCAATCCAAATTCAATCAACCAATCACACGCTGCAACTCCAAATCAGGAGAAGGAAGAAGCAGAGCAGCACTTAAAGTCCCCAGTATTACAACCACGGTTTAAAAATAGTTTTGCTTTAATCAACTGCCGTCTTGCATCATGTTTTGCTACCTAATTCAGTCTGCATATCTTGTCATGACAGGAAAGTTTACCAGTTTATACATTATTCTGCTTCCTAAGAGATAAAGTTGAAATCTTTACACATGACTAGCTTCAGCCTGTCAGAACCTGGCATTTTATAAAGAAATGCGATGAACATAAACTGCTGCTGCTGAATTATTATTTTTTTTTACATTAATTACAATGCCTCACCATTTGACTTAATTTGATTCTGTAATAACATGACTATGCTGATGTAACGTGCTTCCCATCTGGTTACATGACTGTCCTTCCTCCCATGTATTGTATTGTATTGTATGTCTTTATTTATATAGCTCTGGTTTGGAGTTGGAAGGGAGCGATCCAATTGTGTACACCTCATGTGAGTGAAAAACGTGAAAAAGCACTGATGCAATATGTAATCTTAAAAGCAATAGTTGATTACAAACAACTTGTATATACAGTATAGAAGTGAATTACTTATACAGTACAAAAGTGTTGGTAATAGTAAAGTACAACCAGGAGGTATGTAGATAGTTGTTCTTCCTGTCAGATGTGTAATGGCACCACTCTGCTTTCACATAAGGGGACTGTTCCAGATATTCAGCTCCCAACAGGGTATATGGAAAAACAGAAGACACAAAACGGCCCAATAGTGCAGATTGCAATTCACTGGATTTATGTCAAAAAGTAGTAAGAGATGTACTCACACTAAGTACAAAGATTCTGTACATATATTGGTATCTTTAGCATGTAAATGCTCACTGTCTTTGCGGTGTGCGCTCCCGAGTTTTCTCCCCCTCTCCTCGCTGTGCCGTCGGCGGTGGCGTGTGACGTCACGTCCGGATCACGGGTAACCGCATCAGATGGAAACAGATGGCAACCAGCAATGCTGAGGGGTCTGCGGGAGCGTCCTAGCTTTTGGCGTCTTCTCTTTGGAGGCAGCTGCTGCAGACTCGTTGGCTCTACGCGTTTCGCTGTGGTACACAGCTTCGTCAGGAGCAATAAATGACTAGTGTGGGTGTCATGTATTTATATGATGATCTCTAATTGCTTTACAATTGTATCCAATCTAATTTAAACATTGCACAATTACACCCACAGGATTGCCTTTACATAGGCACAATTCTTTCTGTGGTCCAAAAATCAAAAGAATAAAATAAGATAAAAATAGTTTCATTTATAGTACTCTTAAGTACAATTAAAACATGATATAATAAACATTATTTAATAACATATAAAAATAAAAACTAGCAATAAAAAAATTGTGGAATCTGCTTTGTTTGGTATTAAAACCCTCTATTAGTAATATTAATTCAATCATATGTAAAAGTTATTCTTAATAAAAATAAATCTCATTAGAAGATAATGCCATACGATAAATATATGTAGTAAGGTGCATATTGGGAGGAAAAAGAGAAACAGAGAGAGGTTATCAGTTTCATTTGTACCATCATATCCATATAAAGAACGTTATATTATCAAAATCTTATTTAATTAAAAATTGGCAAGGTCAGGATCAGCTCTACTAGCTATATATTCTAAAATAATATATTATAAAGTGTATATAATTGGTGTAATTTACGAAAAATTTAGGAAATATACTTAATATAATTTACATCTCTAAATTTATAATTCTCTATAAAGAATAATTATCACATAACACACATTAATAACAAAGTGCAATAGACGCAATATGATAATATTATTTACAAATATTATTAGATAATTTTTACCTCTAATTATTTAAAAGTGAAAAATTAAAAAAATAATAAGACACAATAAAAAACAACATATCTTAAAAAATAATAAAAACAGGCAAAGTTAATATTTATAAAAACATTAGGTATGTAGGAACGGTAGGATCTCAAAGTCTGAATTTAAACCATTTGGGATCAGTGTCTTTAGTTTGTGAATCCAATACATTTCTCTCTTGCTTAGATCCACCTCTCTACAGCGTCCCCTCCAATGTTGTTGTACATTTTCAATAGCGATAAATTTAAGGCTATCCGGGTTTGAATGATGGTATTTAGCGTAATGTTTAGAGACGCTGTGGGTTAAAATGCCCCTTCTTATGTTACTCAGATGTTCGATGATGCGGGTACGTATGGGTCTAGATGTTTTTCCTACATATTGTAGCCCGCAGGGGCACTCAAGGACATAGATTACAAAATTTGTCTGGCAATTCATGTATTGTTTGATTTTAAATGTTTCTTTGCTTCTATTACTAGTAAACTTTGTTTTTTCCTGCATTTTGTGCTGGCAGGCCTTACACGATCCACATCCATAAAAACCTGTTAAATTCTTTAGCCAGCTCTGATTTTCTCCTTTTTTGTTTCTTAAGGCGCTTGGTGCTATTAAATTTTTAATATTTTGGGCTTTTTAAAAAATTATTTTTGGATTTTCAGGTAAAATTTCGTTCAAAATGCTATCTGATTTTAAAACATGCTATGGCGGCGCTACATTGATGACATCATTTTAATATGGCAGGGGGATAAGCAAAGTCTAGAACAATTCATTTTTAACCTTAACCAAAATAATTTTAATCTCAAATTTACACACACAATAAGCGAAAGTTCTATAGAGTATCTTGATTTAAATATATATATAGAAGAAGGTGCAATAAAAACTAAAACACATTTTAAACATGTTGACTGCAACAATTTTATCCTTAGATCTAGTTGCCACCACCATCAATGGATGGACGGAGTTCCCTATAGTCAATATAGGAGACTACGGAGAAATTGCACCGAGGAGGAAATATTTAAAGACCAGTGTAAAGTGTTAGAGAAACGCTTTGTAGAAAAGAATTACAGCCAAGAGACTTTAGATATAGCATTAACAAAGGCGAAAAATCTACAAAGAAAGGAAGTTTTGGAATCACGGAAAAAGTCTCTTAATCAAAATAACAATATATATGATACTGCCTTCCTTACCACTTTTAACAAAGAAGCAAAAAATATAGGAAAAATCCTTCGTAAACACTGGCATGTTTTAAAATCAGATAGCATTTTGAACGAAATTTTACCTGAAAATCCAAAAATAATTTTTTAAAAAGCCCAAAATATTAAAAATTTAATAGCACCAAGCGCCTTAAGAAACAAAAAAGGAGAAAATCAGAGCTGGCTAAAGAATTTAACAGGTTTTTATGGATGTGGATCGTGTAAGGCCTGCCAGCACAAAATGCAGGAAAAAACAAAGTTTACTAGTAATAGAAGCAAAGAAACATTTAAAATCAAACAATACATGAATTGCCAGACAAATTTTGTAATCTATGTCCTTGAGTGCCCCTGCGGGCTACAATATGTAGGAAAAACATCTAGACCCATACGTACCCGCATCATCGAACATCTGAGTAACATAAGAAGGGGCATTTTAACCCACAGCGTCTCTAAACATTACGCTAAATACCATCATTCAAACCCGGATAGCCTTAAATTTATCGCTATTGAAAATGTACAACAACATTGGAGGGGACGCTGTAGAGAGGTGGATCTAAGCAAGAGAGAAATGTATTGGATTCACAAACTAAAGACACTGATCCCAAATGGTTTAAATTCAGACTTTGAGATCCTACCGTTCCTACATACCTAATGTTTTTATAAATATTAACTTTGCCTGTTTTTATTATTTTTTAAGATATGTTGTTTTTTATTGTGTCTTATTATTTTTTTAATTTTTCACTTTTAAATAATTAGAGGTAAAAATTATCTAATAATATTTGTAAATAATATTATCATATTGCGTCTATTGCACTTTGTTATTAATGTGTGTTATGTGATAATTATTCTTTATAGAGAATTATAAATTTAGAGATGTAAATTATATTAAGTATATTTCCTAAATTTTTCGTAAATTACACCAATTATATACACTTTATAATATATTATTTTAGAATATATAGCTAGTAGAGCTGATCCTGACCTTGCCAATTTTTAATTAAATAAGATTTTGATAATATAACGTTCTTTATATGGATATGATGGTACAAATGAAACTGATAACCTCTCTCTGTTTCTCTTTTTCCTCCCAATATGCACCTTACTACATATATTTATCGTATGGCATTATCTTCTAATGAGATTTATTTTTATTAAGAATAACTTTTACATATGATTGAATTAATATTACTAATAGAGGGTTTTAATACCAAACAAAGCAGATTCCACAATTTTTTTATTGCTAGTTTTTATTTTTATATGTTATTAAATAATGTTTATTATATCATGTTTTAATTGTACTTAAGAGTACTATAAATGAAACTATTTTTATCTTATTTTATTCTTTTGATTTTTGGACCACAGAAAGAATTGTGCCTATGTAAAGGCAATCCTGTGGGTGTAATTGTGCAATGTTTAAATTAGATTGGATACAATTGTAAAGCAATTAGAGATCATCATATAAATACATGACACCCACACTAGTCATTTATTGCTCCTGACGAAGCTGTGTACCACAGCGAAACGCGTAGAGCCAACGAGTCTGCAGCAGCTGCCTCCAAAGAGAAGACGCCAAAAGCTAGGACGCTCCCGCAGACCCCTCAGCATTGCTGGTTGCCATCTGTTTCCATCTGATGCGGTTACCCGTGATCCGGACGTGACGTCACACGCCACCGCCGGCGGCACAGCGAGGAGAGGGGGAGAAAACTCGGGAGCGCACACCGCAAAGACAGTGAGCATTTACATGCTAAAGATACCAATATATGTACAGAATCTTTGTACTTAGTGTGAGTACATCTCTTACTACTTTTTGACATAAATCCAGTGAATTGCAATCTGCACTATTGGGCCGTTTTGTGTCTTCTGTTTTTCCATATACCCTGTTGGGAGCTGAATATCTGGAACAGTCCCCTTATGTGAAAGCAGAGTGGTGCCATTACACATCTGACAGGAAGAACAACTATCTACATACCTCCTGGTTGTACTTTACTATTACCAACACTTTTGTACTGTATAAGTAATTCACTTCTATATATACAAGTTGTTTGTAATCAACTATTGCTTTTAAGATTACATATTGCATCAGTGCTTTTTCACGTTTTTCACTCACATGAGGTGTACACAATTGGATCGCTCCCTTCCAACTCCAAACCAGAATTGCATTTGTGGGAAATCTTAGCACATTTCCCTGGTAAGGTTGAGAAGCATCCATTTGTGTAACATTTCATATATAAATCTTTTATTTATTTTTTTCTTTTATTATTATTATTTTCAAATACACTGTTGAAAATTAGGGTATTGTGGCGCCTATGCAAATCATTTAAGTATACTTTATTTATATAGCGCCATTAATGTACATAGCGCTTCACAGCAGTAATACATGTGGTAATCCAATAAATAACAGATAATATAAATAATAGATCATGGGAATAAGTGCTTTAGACATTAAGGAAGATTAGTCCCTGCTCCGAGGAGCTTACAGTCTAATTGGTAGGTAGGGAGAACGTACAGATACAGTAGGAGGGAGTTCTGGTAAGTGCATCTGCAGGGGGCCAAGCTTTGTGTGCCATGTGTTCAGAATAGCCACAGTGCTATTCATATGCTTCTTTAAGCAAGTGTGTCTTAAGGTGGGTCTTAAAGGTGGATAGAGAGGGTGCTAGTCGGGTACTGAGGGGAAGGGCATTCCAGAGGTGAGGGGCAGTCAATGAAAAAGGTTTAAGGCGGGAGAGGGCTTTAGATACAAAGGGGGTAGAAAGAAGACATCCTTGAGAAGAACGCAAGAGTCTGGATGGTGCATAACGAAAAATTAGGGCTGAGATGTAAGGAGGGGCAGAAGAGTGTAAAGCTTTAAAAGTGAGGAGAAGAATGGAGTGTGAGATGCGGGATTTGATCGGAAGCCAGGAGAGGGATTTCATGAGGGGAGATGCTGAGACAGATCTAGGAAAGAGTAGAGTGATTCTGGCAGCAGCGTTTAGGATAGATTGTAGGGGAGACAGGTGAGAGGCAGGAAGGCCGGACAGCAGGAGGTTACAGTAATCAAGACAGGAGAGAATGAGAGTCAGAGTTTTAGCAGTCGAGCAACAGAGGAAAGGGCGTATCTTTGTTATATTGCGGAGGAAAAAGCGACAGGTTTTAGAAATGTTTTGAATGTGAGGGGCAAATGTGAGAGAGGAGTCGAGTGTGACCCCAAGGCAGCGTGCTTGGGCTACTGGGTGAATGATTGTAGTTCCAACAGTAATGTGGAAGGAGGTAGTAGGGCCAGGTTTGGGAGGAAGTATGAGGAGCTCTGTTTTAGCCATGTTGAGTTTAAGGCGGCGGAGGGCCATCCAGGATGATATAGCAGAGAGACATTCAGAAACTTTGGTTTGTACAGTAGGTGTAAGGTCGGGTGTTGAGAAATATATTTGTGTGTCGTCAGCATAGAGGTGATAATTAAACCCAAAAGATGTAAAGTTAACACGTGGAAGAGATCTTTGTCAGAAACGTTTTATCCACACCGGCTGCAAGTCCTTGTTCAATTAACTCTGCACACATGAAAGATCCCCTTATTAGAAGCACTCTAAAAGGGACCTCCTTGCATAATAAGCAAATCACTTTTCATTTGAATTTTTAGTGGGGAGGAAAAAACTAATTCTATAGACGAAAAAGAAAATGAATAAACCGCACACCTTTAAAACCATCTGAAACTCACAATAGATCTGCGACCTAGTTGATGAGCTGTTTTTTTGTTGCTGCTGTATTCATATAACCTAGATCATGTCTGGCTGGTTCCCACAGTATTGAATTGAAAGAAAGGGGGGGGGGGGGAGGTGGGGTATGATCTGTTGTGAGTAAATCCAGTGCTCATCCTAATACTGTATCTCAATAAAAATATTTGAAATGCCCATCTTATGCCCATCACCATCTGGATCCGGTGTGGCCAACTCGAGTTCTCAAGTGCCACCAACAGGTCAGGTTTTCATGAAAGTCATAATGATTGAGCCACCTGTGCTGAAGCAGGGATATCCTGAAAACCTGACCTTGGTGGCCCTTGGGGACTCGAGTTGGCCACCTCTGATCTAGATAGTATAGGAGGAAGATGTAATCTGTGAAATATTCAGTGCTTTAAAGAGGTGAGCAAAAGGGATAGATGGACTAAATAATTGCTGCGTGAGTGTGCTCTGTTCTGTGACACTGATCTGTGGTGAACCTCCATGCCTTAGTTGATTAGTGGATTTAACTCCATCGACCTACCTATTAGATTGTAAGCTCTTCGGAGCAGGGACTCCTCTTCCACAATGTTGCTTTTATGTCTGATGCTCTTATTCCAATGATGTGTTATTTGTAGTTATTTGTTATTTCTATGTGTGTCGTGTATTACTACTGTGAAGCGCTATGTACATTAATGGCGCTTTATAAATAAAGACATACACTTCACGCGGTGTATACTTCGGAATACCCATGTCATGGCGCGGGATTTCTTCCAACCTTACCGCCTTAAGACGCGAGTGCAGAAAATGGCATTTTAGTGTTCTGGCTTTTAAACACTTGAAATTGACACTGTAGCACAGTACTGTACACATTACAATTCATTAATTTCATTGCATTTAATTGCACACAATCCATGAAATTCAAACAAAGCAACCGCAATAAACACGTGTGCCTGGGGCGATTGGCCGCGTGAAGTACAGCAGCACACACTAAAACGGCTCCGTGATTTGTTCGAATAACGGCCGCTGCATCTGTACATACATACTGTGGCGCCTTATTACTCTGCCGTTGCTCGTGACTTCACTGCTTGTGACATCACTTTAGTTCGACACGCATTTCACTCCAGGAGTTCTTGTTATAAGATGAAAAAATCTAAATCAACGCTATTCATTTTTGAGCATACAAAGTTTTCATCCAAATTGCACAGCATACAGAATATAGTTAGAGATTTATGTAAAATGTAAGTAGCAGTCGGTGCATTCTCTCTACATTTGAGACGTCAAACGTCTCTTGTTCTTCACACTCTTTCTTGTAGGGAAGATACAGTAACAATATTTTCACCTTGCCTCCTCTTTGGTATGTGTGTATGTATGTATATTATACTTGGTGAAATAAAACTCATGATGTGTTCTTTCTAAGTTTAATGTACTCCTTGAAAACAGAGACAAAAAAAGCGCAAACTCCACAGTGGACGCATTTACTGGTAACACCCAATAATACATAAAATCAGACAAACTCACACATATAAATGAAGTGTCAGCGTGTACGTGAGGAATAAGAGCGCAGCTCTATAATTTGAGCCCTCCTTCCGTTCGGCAAACCCCCGATCCTGCTGCACTATGGAGGTTTCTTTTCTAGAGTGACTGGAGGATTCGGGATTCATTCTCATTTTATAAATTAGCAGCATCTCCATTTTGGGGGGAATGATTGACTCGGATTCTCTGGGACTACCACGTGACTTGCTTTTTGAGGTCTGGACCTTGTTTTTTTTGGGGGGGGGGGGGGGTGGGGGAGGTTGCACACTTTATTGTTCCTTTGTTTTATTTGTGTAATTACTTCCTTATGGTTTACTGATTATTTGTTGGTCTTTGGTCTTCGCGCTTGAGGTTGTTTGTGTTTTATTCAGTCTCTCTACAACACATTTTTGGTTGTACCCTGCTTGACAACTCTGCGGGGTAGTTGAACCAGGCCAGGTTTTTGGGGTTACCAGCAAATGGCCTAAGCTAATGAGGTGCATTCTGTTTTATAAACAGGCACCATTGATATGTACGATTTGTTCAGCATAAGAACATTGGCCCCAGATTGATTGCAGCCTTCATGTTCTATTTTTCCGATGTACATGCAGTACTCTGAACAGATGCTATGGAGAAATTTCACGAAAGCAATGAATATACTTATTTGTATTTTTTTTCCTTGCCAACAAGACATGCATGTTTGAAAATGGCAGTAAGGGTCTCTACATGCTAATTTTTTTTAATTTTTTTTTAGATTTCAATTAATATGCTAAAATGTAATTGCATATGATGTATTGATATTAGGATTACTACCTTACAAACATAGGAAATAGGGACACTCATAATTAATGATAACACCCACCGCGAAACAGCATGTGACAGTGATGGTAGATGAATGCTATCTTGGCTACAGGTGGCCGGTCTAATTGTAATGTGGAATCTTTATCTAATGCATTTTCTCTTTTCAGAAAGTACCCTGCAGGAATGTTTCACTACCTGCAGCCTTCTCATTGTTTAGCCTGCAATGAAAGTCTTTTGCACAAGAGCACTACACCTTTTGTTAAGAAAGTTCATGCGTAGCCCAGTTCTCTTGGGTCACTGCTTTTATGTTTCTTCAAAACATTCAGCGTAACCCATTTTAGTAATCGAAGTTTAACATGCAATCTTGCTTCTATTTTTTTTTAAACTGTAATCCTGTTAAAGGGCATTTATATAGGGAACTTAAAATGATGTGACATTTATGCTTTCGGTCCACTCCACATCTTTATTTAGATAGTAGCGCCATGGTAACGTGCGCCAAATGACGCGGGGTCATATGACCCGCAATGTCATTTGACTCTGGTTCAAAGGAAAGAGGGGGCCCAAGCGCTGGGTCTGGCACGCAGGGGGGCTCAGCGCAGAAACTTTGCGCACCCCTGATTTAGATAATAGTGCATGGTTGTAGCTGGTGTTTTTGATGGAGACTATCTTCTCCAGAAACGGCATTGGCAAAAAGACTACCCGAGCTGTCCTTTTCTTAGGCCTCGGTCCCGCTGCGCTCGGTGGCGCGGGCGGCCACACACGAGTTCCCCACCAGCAGGGGAATCGTGCGGAGCCGGTCCCGGTCCCCCCTGGCTGCACAGCTTACTACACGCTGTGGCGCGTCAGCCGCTATGGGATCCAAGAGAATGGTGATCCCTAGTGTTGACGCGTCACGTGGTGTGGCTGTGAGCCAATGGGGAGGGGAGGCTCCGGGAGGATGAGAGGCTTCGGGGAGCGGGGAGGAGTGTGGAGTGAAAGCAGCGTGAGTGCCTGTCTGTGTGCGTGTCTGAGTGCGTGCATTCCTGTCTGTGTGTGTATGTGTGTGCCTGAGTGCGTGAGTGCCTGCCTCTGTCTGTGTGTGTGTGTGTGTGTGTTGCTTTACTTACCTTCAATCAGCAGCCCGAGCCATGGAGGGAGGGGGGGGAGAGTAGCGGGTCCCTCCGCTCAAGCCACGCACCCCCTCCCGCTCAAGCCTCCCACTCCTGCCCACCTCCCACTCCGGCTCCCGCTCCCTACAGACCGCATATTGCGGTCTGTGTATGTCAGCGTCCCGCCTGTCTGCAGTGCGGGCGCGCTGACTCTGGGAGCGGGGCCTTAGCTTTATTGTGGAACTCGCTGTTAGGGAGATATTGCCATTGCCAGCAAATTAGTTTGGGGGAGACTGGAGCTTTTAGTTGTTGGTGTAATCAATTACGTAGATGGCATATTATTCATAACAAAAGGGCATAATCGCTGTAATAGAAGGAAACACAAATGTTTTGCTCATCAATAAAGCTCTATTTCAGTGTTTTTCAACAGGGGTTCCTAGAAAATGTTTGTGTTCCCGGGCATCGCAAATGGGTTCCCTGTCATTTTCTTGTCATATAAAGATTGTCCCGAATAGAGAAGACTTTCCAATGCATCTGATCTCAGACGCTATTAGAGAGGGTTGGGGTTCCTTACAATGCATCTGATCTCGGACACACTATTAGAGGGGGTTGGGGTTCCTTACAATGCATCTGATCTCGGACACACTATTAGAGAGGGTTGGGGTTCCGCAGAATTTCACAATATAATTACTGTAATTATGTACTGTAATTATGTACTGTAATAAGGTTCCTAAGCAAAAACACAATGTTGAAAACTACTGCTCTATTTATTATGAATTTAAATATTCTGCATTACCATTCAGACTCCCCACATTAACATAGCCACAGCCACTCACAGATTCTGCATATCGTTGGGCCACGGCCCCAGTGAGTGCACGAGCAACAGAGCGCTTGTGGCCTTCAGCCGAGCGCTTTGAGGAACTCCGATCACTCTCTATGGGGAGGCATGGCGGGGGCACGGCCATGATGTCACGCAGCTGGTTCACCCTCATTGGCTTGAACCGCCATCGTGATGTGGCCATCGGCCACAGCGCCAAAAGTCAAATTTCTTGACTTTCCAAAATGTAGTCGCCCAACTCGCGCTTGATCATGTGCGTGCACGCACTGACTGGGGCCAGCCCCATAGGGGGTCATATCATGGCCGCGCGAGCAGTGGGGACGATGCCGTTGACATCAAGGCTGTGTTCTGTGGGAATGTAGTGTACTGTCCATTCTAAAACGCCTAGTTACCAGGTGTCTTCACAGTGTGACGGTCCAATTGGTTATTGGACGTAATGCTTACGTTGAGTAAAGAGCGGGTAAAGCAAACAAACTATATTTTATTATTTATATGGAAATGCAAAAGCCAAAGTGGTTAAATACAATCCTAGGGCACCATAAAAAAAATAAGTGAAATGAAACGCATTACAACTTAAATAACTTAAACAAATTGTACCCTTTTCATAGTACACAACAGTTCAGAGGGAGCTTAGAGGGGTTACTCTAACGTACATACATTACTGAAATGTTTCAGATTCTGTTGTCATTAAAATCAGTTATTCATTTTACATTTTTGTTATGAAAATATTTAACATGGAAAGATAATGCCTGCGTTAAATACACATTTCACTGTAACATTAGATACTGTCCTCAAGTCTCGTCCAACTCCTCATCATCCATTTAAATCCCAAATACAATTGAGCTTTAACAAGCTAATGATTTTAACTCGTACATTTTCAGTGCAACAAGTGGCTTCTCAGCCACCAAGACAAGTATAATTAAAAGGGACAGTTTCCCCCAGCATGTTCATGTTTTATATGTAGCGTACTTTCCCACCCCCTGAGAGATGTGTGGCTACGGTGTGTATGTATATGGTGCAAAACCTGTGGTGCACAGGAGATCTGAGTCTCCGCTACTGGGAACCTGGGGTATACCAGATAGATATATAGATATATATCTCGGGTATACTACCAATTAGGAGTCTATTTTTCCCTCTATTTTTACATTTAAAAAAGAGCCTAAATACTACATTAAAATGGCTGCTTATCCTCTCTCACAGTGAGTTAAGTAGAGATCAGAGAACCTTTTTTTTGAAGATAAAGATAAAACCTTTTTCTGACAAAATCCTTTGTTGTCTGCATGGAAAACAGCTGTGTTATGTTTGTTGGAGGGGAGAAAGTGAGCCTAAACAGCAGGAGTTGCAATGTGAACAATCTACTGCAGGCTTTGGGGCCTTTTTAAAGGAGTAGTTCAACCTACACACAAGCGCTGCTGAACTTCTCTATATGTGCTAATGGTCCCCTGTGGAATCCAAACAAAGCAGCCCCCCCAGGGACCTTTCAGCCATTCAGACTGCAACTTTCTGGTCACAGATGCAAGTCACTGGAGAGCGGTTTCAGTGTTCTTGACTAAACAGAAAAGGCTGTGGTTTCCAAAAATGTTCTCCTATAGGGAAGTTCAGCCAAGTCTACTTTTATCCTATTCTATTCATTTGGGAAATTTAAAAACAATGTAAAAATGACATTTAAAAAAAAAAAAAACAGGTAGGTCGCATAGCCTCTTTAAATCAAACTGAAAATAAAAACAACTAGGAAAACACATACAAAATAAAGTTTGTATTATGTCATCTCCTTTAAAGGAGCAATGAGAGAGAGATTATTGTATTATTATTTTTTACATTGTATTGAAGCAGGGGACTCGAGCTGAGCCCCATTGATTTCAGCTCTGGGGACCCCTGCTTCCGTAGGTACTTTCCTCTGTAGTGGATGCCGGTAGCCGCTCTGGCTGGGTTTTAAGGTTTTAATCTTCTGCATCAGGCGGGCCAATTGGATGCCGAATTTATTGACGTCACGGCTTCCTATTGGCCCACAGTGCATGCGAGCGTTGACACGCCACCATAATGTGAACCCCGGTAGCACATGACGATAAGGAAGGGAGGAGTTGGGGCTAATTAAGACAGACGCACCAAAGAAGGCGTTAAATTGATACATTTCTGTGTATTGCAGCAGAAACCATTTACACATTACTTGCCATTGTTTTATGACATGTAAAAATGTCAATTCCTTTTAAATACGTAATGTTAGCAGTTTATGGTTATGCTTCATTAAAAATTAAAGAGAGCCCATTAGTCTTGCTAGCAAGCTGCATTAAAAGCTACATGTGACAAACTGCTTCCTTGTTCCTAAGAAAGTGATAAGATGGGCCCCTACATGGCAGATTCCAGGAAATGGGGGTAGTGGTGGAAAGCAGAGACATGAGATACTCTTACCTAACAGGAATCCCGTATATGGGCTCCCTGTTTCCATGAGAAATACTGTAGCTGTCACTGACCCTATTAAACTATTACTGTACAACCCAGGATCTCTCTGAGATCCACTGGTGCTGATTTAACTGTTCACATAAGAATCATTTCAAATGGCAATTATGTCCGTTTAGTGCAGTGGGGGGCTCACACATACACATACACACACACACACACACACACACACACACACACACACACACACACACACACACACACACACACACACACACACACACACACACACACACACACACACACACACACACACACACACACACACACACACACACATATATATGAGAAAAAATGCTCCCGAGGTTCACAGCACCTTCACTCAGCCAACGTATGATGTAAAAAACTTTATTAGTAACCAGTATTGGCTGAGTGAAGGTGCTGTGAACCTCGGGAGCATTTTTTCTCTTCTACTTGTGACGTCACATCCGGTTGGAGCACGCAGACGCCATCCACAGCGGGATCCCTCCATTGCAGAGTCTCCGGATCAAGCTGTGAGCTGTTAACAGGGACGGCTTTTCCTAGGGACCTCCACGCGGTACACAGGGGAGACAGGTGAGGTTTTATGGTAGCCGGGCTGTGATTTACTAGGGGGCGCCCCCCTGGGAGGTGTCCCCGTGTACCTCTACCGGTGTTCCAATACCCCACTCCCCATGTTAGTATCGGAGGTACCCCATATTCATATTTATACCTATATTACTAAATAATGGGCGTCCAACCTTCTTTCTTAAAACGCACTCCATAGTGCCTGGCTAGTGGCCTCGATATTTGGGGGTCATACCCTAGTTTTTTTCTATATATATATATATATATATATATATATATATATATATATATATATATATATATATATATATATATATATATATATACACATATACACATATACACATATATACACATATATACACATATATACACATATATACACATATACACACATATATACACATATATACACATATACACATATATACACATATACACATATACACATATACACATATACACACACACACACACACACACACACATATATATATAGCTGCGTATTGCGAGAGGCTCTATTGTGAACCGGAATGTCAATATGAATCAATACATTTTTCAGTTTTTTCTATAAAGATCTGTTTGTTACCTGCTTGATGGTATCTATAATACGCACACATAGTGGCGAGAGTTTGTGAATGCCTTAGGTTTTTTCACATATTTCAAACCTAAAATTTTATTAAATCTTAATCCAAGTCCTAATAATAAATAAAGATAACATGATCGAACAAATTCCACAAAAACATGATACTTTTTAAACATGTATTTATCCACTAATGATTCAACATTCAATATCCATGTGTGAAAAAGTCTGTGAACCTTAAGATTCAGTACCTGGTGACACCCACTTGAGCAGCAATGATTTCAAATAAGGATTTCGTGTAACTGCTGGTCTGTCTCTCATATCGGTTTTGAAGAATTTGGGCCCATCCCTCCTTACAGAACTGTTTCAACTCAGTGACATTTGAGGGCTTCCTTGCATGGCCAGCTCTCCATGTCCTGCCATAACATTTTGATGGGGATTTAGGTGTGGACTTTGACAGCCATTCTAAAACGCGGAATTTCTTCTCCTGCAGCCATTCTTTTGTAGATCTGCTTGTATGTTTAGGATTATTGTGTTGCTGCATGATCCACTTTCACTTCAGTTCACGAACGGATTGCCTGACTTTCTCTTCTAGAATCTTCTGATACAATGCAGAATTCATGGATGTCAATGATGGCACGCCGTCCAGGTCCTGAGGCGGCAAAGCAGCCCCAAACCATTGCAATGGCACCATCATGCTTGATGGTTGGGATGAGGTTGTTCTGTTAAAACACCGTTTTGGTTTTTGCCAAAAATAATGTTTCTCATTGGGGCCTAAAAGTTCTACCTTTGACTCTTCTGTCCAGAGAATATTGTTCCGACATCTTGTGGATCATCTATGTGCTCTTGGCGAACTTCAGACGGACAGCAATGTTCTTTTTAGAGAGCAGTGGTTTCCTTCTCGCTATCCTTCCATGATCACCGTTCTTGTTCAGTTTTTTTTTCTGATCGTTGTCAAGAACACTCACATTAGCCATGGCAAGAGTGGCCTACGGATCCTTGGATGTTACTCTGGGGTTCTTTGTGAGTTCCTGGATAATTTGTTGGTTTGTTCTTGGAGAGATTTTGGTAGGACGACCCCTCCTGGGTAGAGTGACTCTGATCTTGAACTTTCTCCATTTGTAGACTATCGGTATGACAGTGGATTGGTGTAGCCCAAATCCATAGAAATTGTTTCGTAACCCTTTCTAGACTGATGAGCATCAACAACTGCTTTTCTGAGATCCTCAGATTTCTTTTGATCATGGCATGACGTCTTTCCACACACCTTTTTTGGTGAAGACCAAACTCACAAAGTTTCTGATCTTTACCTGATCTACCTAATTATTTAAACACCTAATTCTAATTATCCCCTTTAATTTAGCTGATAAAAGCAGGGTTTCACTTACTTTTGCACATTCCCTGACTCTTAATTACTCCTTGTTTTGTCTAATTCATATATCAGTTTGTTTCTGTTATGCCGGTGCTGCCCGCAGACCAGACCCGTCCCCTGTGCCGAAGGGGGAAGTAGGGATACACGCACCTGCAGCAAAGGGACCGAGTCCGGAGTGTGGTGTTAAGCGTTGCCAGGCCAGATATAAGTAATATAGACGATACTTGCCGGTACCGGGTATAGGAGTAGAATAGTGATTGCCTTGCCGAGGTCAGGGAGCGTAGAGATGAGGAAGGTTGAAGTCCAAGCCGTGATCGTGGGATGCCAGAGAATACGTAGTACAATGAGAGCCGAAGTCGAGAGCCAAAGGGGGGAGTCGTACGAGCCGTGTCAAAACCTGTAGTAACCGAGAGTACACCAAACACTTCCATACAGAGAATATGTCGAGCGATGAGTGAGGGCTCAGAGATGCTAGATAAGGCTGGGCTGACCAATCAGGGATGGAGGCGGGTCAGGAGGACTGCAGGGAGCCTCTCAGGATAAGTGGGGCTGATACAACCCAGGTGAGCACTGGTAGCACTCTGATTACACCCGTGCGATATACGGGGCGAAGCCTCATAGCAGGAGTGGAAGTAGGAGAGTGGATGCTGGGCGTGCGCTCAGTAAGCTGCGTGTGCACGCGACCAGCGTTGGAGGAGGACACACGTGTGCGTGCGGGACAGAGGACCCGCGCCTGGCACTGTGGAGGAGGAGGAGGAGCGTTGGGGCCGCCGAGGGGAAGGGCCCTGCGGCGACGGAGGATTCGACGGCCCGTGGAGGCAGGTAAGCGGAGGTTGCGCTGCGCGCCCTGAGTCTCTCTGAGGGTAGTCTGTGTGTTGCGCGGACGGCGCTGAGAAATCAGATTTCTAACAGTTTCAAAAGACATGGAATTGGTTAACATAAACACCATTGGATATTTAAGAAAAGACTGGTTTTGATTCAAGAAGTTTATCATGGAAAAAATCTGGAATTTCCGTAATTATCATTGGGGTTCACAAACTTATTCTCACCCTTGTATATCAACATAGAAAGCCATCTGTGTCATGTTTAAGAAACCTGTATTAGTCACAGAAGAACTGTGCATCCGGGTTGGTTAATGTCACAACACTGATTTAATACTGTTACTTTACCCGTATTAAGCCCTGCCTATTTAATATTAGCGTTGCTTCTTTTTCAGTGGTCATCATAAAACATTGGAGTAGGGTAACCATTACCCGATATCCAAGTCTTTCATGACTCCTGTTTAGTTCATAGTAATTATATGGAATTAAATGGAATAACCAAAGGAATTAAAAGGTCCTCTTTTTCTAACATATTATTGCAGCTTCCACTTTGTAGATAGGCTGTTTTCATCAATCTCCAGTAGTGTTGAATTGGTATATACCAGAATTACATTGTTGGGAGTATTGCAAGAGAATAGAAGCGGCTGTACGTATTGTTATAAAGTAGCTTGATTTAATGATGAATACAAGGGAAGTAACTAATGGCCATAATATTGATTTCCAAGTACAAACGGGCAAAAATGATGAGCGCTTTTGAGACGAGGAATGAAGAGATAAAAAATGTTTTTATAAGCGTTAGATGGTTTTGACAAGATAAAGGTTTGCTTAGGAGAGCAATAATATAAGAGAACATGGCAAACCTCTGCAGTATCCTCAATGTAGAATTAAATCACAATTTTATTCAAGAATCAGCAAAATAGTAAAAATACCTTGACATAATAAACCACAGAAATATTTTTAAAAATAAATGAACCTACTGAGAAAATAATTCCAATATTCAAGAACAAAAGCAATACAATAAAAAAAATACTAAAGCAATAGAAAAAACGAATGTGTATACTGACCGGGCAGAGTGAGTTATTCTGGCACTGGAGCGTTTCCTGCCCTTTGTCATCAGCACTCTACCGTAGGAGGAGATCGATTAAACATCCAAGAAAATACTTTTATTAGAGGACGAACTTCTCTGGGAAGACTGATCGACATCCAGCAGACTCATACGAGATGCAGCGATGCGTGCGTGGATTACATCTCGGGGAGATGCACAGAGCAGAGGGGAAAGCAGTATTCCATTTCTTCAAGGTTGTACTTGATGCAAAGTGAGATGTATGACCGGATTCTGGAATCAGTAAGATTCGCTGCCTGCATGTTTGGTCTTTAGCAGCATTTGCGGTGGTATACGTGCATGTATGGCTTATTTTTTAATGTATTAATGATTGTATTGTTTGAATGTTCAATGAATCTTCCTCGGCTAGGGTGCTGCCATAGTGATTGCATCTTAAAGGACTAAAAGAATTTACTCTGAGGCCACTTATGGTAAAAGATTGTTTTATTGGTACTTTAAAGTACTGTGTAGATGTTATGGCCTGAGCCTTAGGAATGTTTTGACCACTGTGAAGATGATGGCGTCATATGCATTGTTTAAACGATGTCGCTGGGAGCACAGATTTTAATGCACATGGTTTAAAACCTAATTGAATGTGGATTCTTCCTTTATGGTATAGTGTTCTCAAGTGGAGCTAGCTCAGACGTCACGTTAATGTACTGCTCAACATAAGAGACTGACTGAAGAAAAAGATGGAGTTGGCAGCGTGCTGTGGTTAGCTGTGTAAAAACCTTTGTGGCATCCATAAACACTGCAGCACTTACTTTTTCAGGACTTTAAAGTAATAATTATACTTTAGACTCCTATGCATGCCATGGTTAGAATCCAGATCTTAAACGGACAGTTTCAACTTGCATCAAAGTGACCGCATGGTGGTGATATGTTAAATATAGGTGTTTAAAAAAATATATATATATATATATATATATACATTTAAAAAAAAAAAAATATATATATATATATATATATATATATACATTTAAAAAAATATATATAGATATATCTATATATATATATATATATATCCAATAAAGAATATCACTTGTGAGCATTACCCTTGAAGATTAGTGAATACTCTTCTTTCTTTGTAGCCCAGTAAGTCTATTTACTTTTATTGCAGCTAGTGAGGCTTGGGAACGGCATATACAGTAGGGGATTTTTCAATACTGACGGTTCGTCACTCCCGCCGGTAAACCCCCATTCAAGTCAATGGGAGTTTCCCTGCGCTAGCGCCAAACCAGCATTATAGCATTTTATTGAATATGCACCATGGTGTATTGCAGACTGGTGGCAAATTAGTTAATTCCAGTCCATTTAACATCACTAACGCCTATTTACTGGAAAAGCGTTGTGTAAAGCCTTCCATAGTCACTGAAATAACATAAATAACCAAGAGCCTAAACCGTCTACACAGGAAATAATATTTAGTGAATCAGACTTGGTTGCACAAGTTCTGACTCTTGGAATAACAAGCAGACTCCATGTCAAAGCTATTAATAAACAAAGATACGGGTTATTAACATCACACATATTTGCGTAAATCACTGATAAGCTCCTAATACATGTGATTTTTCTGAATGCTTTATTCATTCATGCCTTTAATTGTCAAAGTCATGAGATGCAGCTTTGCATAATGGCATTTTTACATAACATGTTTGTCCATTTCTGAGTACAGTATAACCAAAAAAAAGCTGTGTGTGCTGTGCACGCGCATAGTAAGTGAAACTTCTTTGACTTTTGTCACAGAAATTGTATTTGTGTTGGTGATGTTTTAATTAAAAATCAAAATACAATCTCAATGACAAAACGCAAATAAATTTGACTTAGAATGCGCGTGCTCGGCACACATCCCCTGTATTAGCTATTTGCACTAAGTGTGAATTCCGCGTGTGACAGTGTGCGTGTGACTGAGAGTGTGCGTGTGACTGAGAGTGTGCGTGTGACTGAGAGTGTGCGTGTGACTGAGAGTGTGCGTGTGACTGAGAGTGTGCGTGTGACTGAGAGTGTGCGTGTGACTGAGAGTGTGCGTGTGACTGAGAGTGTGCGTGTGACTGAGAGTGTGCGTGTGACTGAGAGTGTGCCTGAGTGTGACTGAGAGTGTGCCTGAGTGTGACTGAGAGTGTGCCTGAGTGTGACTGAGAGTGTGCCTGAGTGTGCCTGAGTGTGACTGAGAGTGTGCCTGAGTGTGACTGAGAGTGTGCCTGAGTGTGACTGTGAGTGTGACTGAGTGTGCGTGTGAGTGTGACTGAGTGTGCGTGTGAGTGTGACTGAGTGTGCGTGTGAGTGTGACTGAGTGTGCGTGTGAGTGTGACTGAGTGTGCGTGTGAGTGTGACTGAGTGTGCGTGTGAGTGTGACTGAGTGTACGTGTGACTGTGAGTGTGTGTGGGGGTCTGGGGGGGTCAGTGTGTGTGGGGGTCTGGGGGGGTCAGTCAGTGTGTGTGGGGGTCTGGGGGGGTCAGTCAGTGTGTGTGGGTGTCTGGGGGGGTCAGTCAGTGTGTTTGGGGGTCTGGGGTGGTCAGTCAGTGTGTGTGGGTCTCTGGGGGGTCAGTCAGTGTGTGTGGGGGTCTGGGGTGGTCAGTCAGTGTGTGTGTGGGGGTCTGGGGGGGTCAGTCAGTGTGTGTGGGGGTCTGGGGGGGTCAGTCAGTGTGTGTGGGGGTCTGGGGGGGTCAGTCAGTGTGTGGGGGGGTCCGGGGGGGTCAGTCAGTGTGTGGGGGGGTCAGTCAGTGTGTGGGGGGGTCTGTCAGTGTGTGGGGGGTCCGGGGGGGTCCGTCAGTGTGTGGGGGGTCCGGGGGGGGGGTCCGCGAGGGTTGCGCCCGGGTTTTTGTACCACCGCTTCCTGGGGGGCCCGAAAACGCCCGCGCCACTGGAGGGCTGAATGGCGCCGCTGCCAGCCGCTTCTGCGCATGCGCGGCATGGCAGCGGTAGTGGAAGTTAGGCGGGCCCATGTGTGGGCTGGGAGGGAGGTCCCATTCGGGTTAGGAAAGGGTGGGGGGGGGGGGCTGTCCCGGTCGGGCGGTCTCTGCTGTCCAGGGCAGCAGACGGGGAATGGCAACACATGTCAACAGCCGTGGCAGCGGGCGGGGAACGGCGCCGCTGCCAACCGCTTCTGCGCATGTGTGGCTTTCCTCCAGTCCCCATGATTACTGAGCATGCGCGGCTTGGCAGCGGATGTGCGGGGGGAATGGCGGCCGTTAGGAGCGGCGCCGGCGGCTATCGCCGCCGCCGCATATGTCATCAGCCATGTGGGGGGAGCAGCGGCCGTTAGGAGCGGCGCCGGCGGCTATCGCCGCCGCATCTGATTTGTGGAGCGGGTGTGATGTCAGTGTTGGGGTCGGGCTGAGCCAGAACACAGCCCGGCCTCAACTGCCAGCACTGACGTCACATCCGTTTCATTTCTGTCTCCACAATTCTTTTTTGCCCCAGTTCGAATGAGGTGCCACTAAGGAAGTTTCACTTCAAAAAGAAGAAAAAGCATTTGCCCTGAAATAGATAATTTTTAAAGCTACGTGTTAATTAAACATTTCTTTCCCTTTGCTTTACAAGCATGGACACAGGGCGGATTGCCGGGAAACATGGCAAATGGTCGGCGTTGTGTGTGTATAGTGTAAGGGGGGGCTTCATGGCGGTTAAAGACGCTCTACGCTCTTCCCCACAACAATTAAACCGATTGCCCCGGGAGAGCGCGGGGTCTCTAAGTGTCTTTTACCGGAGGGGCATGTCCTCCTGCACCGTCGAGTTGTCATGGTGACCTGACATCACATGGTGTTTCATTACCATGGTGATGTTGCCAGGACAACATGACGTCATGGCAGGACCGCCGGTAAGACGGATATCACCCGGGCCGATATCAGTCTCCAGGGCCACCGACAGATTTCCCGGGGTCCCGGACTAGAGCTTTGCCCGCGCGCCACCCCCCCCCCCCCCCCCCCCCCCACCCCTCTCTGTCTCTCTCTTCCCCCCTCTCTTCCTCACTTCCCCCTCTCTCTCTTACACCTCCTTTCTCTCCCCCCACCCCTGTTATCACTCAATCCTGCTCCCTCATTCCACCCCTCCTCACACTCATTTCCCCTTCCTACCCTGGCCACACACACACACACAATACCCTTTCCCAAGTACAGACACCACTACCCCTCCAAATACAGACACCTCTTCCTCCCCCCCACCCCCCAAAAAAAATGTACACCCCCCAGATGCAAACACACCCCCACTACCCCACCTAGTACCCTCCCAGATGCAATTATCCTCCCACAAATACATTTACCTCTGGTTGACGCCAGGCCCCAGCTCTCCCCAGCTGCTCTGCCTGCCTCTCTCTCCTGCCGGTAGCTGGGCCTGACTTCCGGGTGCACTCAGCTTGCGGGGGAGAGAGAGGGCCGGCGTGGGAAGAGGAGGCAGCAGCTAGGAAGAGCCGGGACCTGGCTCTGGCAACCAGAGGCCTGTCAGCTGGATGTAGAAGGCCAGGCTCAACTTCCAGCGCCAGCAGGGCCCCCCAAAGCCACCGGCCCCGGGACACCTGTCCCAGCTCTTCCCCCTCTTCAACTGCCCTGTCTGACTCCAATCCACCCCTGAATGGACATATACAGATATATATATTTATTACAATTTATTATCAAATGTTATCTCTAAACTTGCTACGAAACACGGAGAGGTCCTCGTCCTCCTCTTTACCTGCTGTCTGTTGCAGAACCCACGGTCTCTTTGCTGTTTTTACCACCTCCTCGTTTTAACTGCCAGTATCTAATAGACATGCGGATAGAGTGGCATACACACAGATATATCAATATTTCACCATTATTGTTTGCAAGTTGTTTTTGCTTTTCTCTATTATTATTTTTTTCATTATTTATTTTATACCTTCCATTTATTCAATACATTATTTTACACAAATGTGTTCCTTGTTTTAGTTATCCAGTAGGTTCTACAACACGTAATAATCCTTACAATTAGTGCCACTTTTCTCTTTTTTGATCAATTAAAAAAATGTTTTCTTCAACCTAGGGCCCATGGACCAAATCAAGCCCCCAAAGTGCCTTCGTATGGTCCTTGAACACTGTTCCTGCTCATTTCATTACAGTTGCTCAAGCAGCCAAGTGCAGTTTTTTATACTCAAACTCTCTTTTAAAGCAGTATTTCATTCAAAATTCTATGTTTTTTTTTTTTTTTTTTAAATAAGTTGTGTATAGGGTTACCAGGTGGCTGCTCCAAAAATACTGGACACAATTGTGAAAGGTGCAACGCTTTGAGACACACACCCCTCTCACCGCTGCTCCACGCGGTCTCCTCCTCTCCTTGGCCCCACCCCCAGGCTCCTGACACCACCACCTTATTGGCTGCATTACCCATCAGCAGCCAATCAGGATGGAGGACGCTGCCCCGCCTCTAAGTCCAGAGAGGTAATACCGGTATACAAATACATGTCCAGTATTACCTCTAATATTTTACTGGACACAGTGTCCAAATACAGGACAGTCCGGTTCAATACTGGACTCCTGGCAACCCTTGTGTAGTATTAGATACAGCAGGGCCCCGGGTATACGGCGGGTTTCGTTCGAGGGGCCCGCCGTATAGTGAAAATCGCTGGAAAGCGGATCCGGCGATCTTCAGTTCTGTGCATGCACAGAACGGCGATTTTGCTGTTCTGCGCATGCGCGGCCTATGGTCTGCGCGCGCAAACTACGGTATGCGTGCGCAGACAGCGGTCTGCGCATGCGCACTGGGCGCAACCGCCCGTTCTATGCATGCGCGACTGAGGATCAAAGATGGCGGCCCCCTTCTCTGTGCCTGCGGATCGCCGTAAAGCGAACCGCCGAGAAGCGGGGCCCTGCTGTAGTACTGAATGTTTTATGTATTGAGCTTCCTTGGGCTGCTATAGAAAAAATGAAAGCCTAAATGGGCAGTGTATCACTGACCGAGCACTGCATTTAGGCTTTCATTTTTCCTCTACCCTAGGAGGTGTTACTCAGAGCACCCAATTAGGGTTTAATTTGCTTTTTAGGAAGCATATCCCGTGTAGGGATCACACTGGTTGTCCTACTTGTAGGGAGTTTATTCCACAGGGTGTAAGGGAAGTACCTCTGATTGTTTGGATCTCTGGGAACGGGCTTGAAGAAGAGGCTCACCCCCCGAAACATTGTCCGCCTTATTCCCCTGCACCCCTCTTTCCTTCCCTTTCCCCTACCCTTCCCCCCCTTTTCATCCCTTCCCTCGTGTTGCTTACCATTATAGCTTTGGTTCGCGCGCAACCAAAGAGGAGGGTGGGACTGAGGCGGGAAGCTTCAGGGCTCTGCCCGCTCCTGCTCTCCTTGACGTCTCGGGGGGGGGGGGGGGGGCAGTTAATGTGTGAAAACGAATCCTCTGTCACAGGATAATGTTAATCCAGGGCAGTTTTTGGACAATCAGACATTATTTAATTTGGCCCCAAATATGTTGCCAGTTTGTCTGCATACTCAGTACATCAACAGTGTATATATTTGTTTAAACGGCAGATTTAATAAACAAATAGCCTATTCATTTTTATTAAGTGTATTCCAGAAATACTTTCTGTATGTTGGCCAAAAATGCTTCACTCTAGCTCTTGTACAAAATAGTTTTTCTAGTAGTTCCCATAACTGAAGTAGATTATTCCATCTATTAGGTTTCTACGGTGGCAAAACAGAGATTGCTATATAATCCTTAATCACCTGGCTGTTGTATAAGTAAAGTAGCCTGATCATAGTTATCAGAGTTAACAGGCAACTGAATGCCTTGATTTAATCATCACTGTACATCCTTACCATGAATGTTTACATAAGATTTATTTGTATTCATTGAAGGCTTAGAACTAACATGATTATGACACTTCCCAAAGAAATGGCTAAAGAAGATCTGTCTGCTTAGAAAATAAATGTGCTACGGATTCTGTTACTCCTTAATTCCCATAAGGATTAGGAAACAATTGATGGGAAATATCCCCTGAAATGTTGTATCTTGAACAAAACCAACAATGGGAATCGCTTTGGTACACAACACACAATCAACCTGTGGAGCTCATTAATACTACATTATGATGGTTTTAGGAGAAGATTAGATCTACTAAATGTGTACTCCCGCATAGGACCAGATTGCGCTAATAGCAGACGTGTCGAATAGGTTAAAAACTAGGTGGGTGGTGTCTTAATGTAAAGAGAAAATACTCTTGATTTCCCTAGAAATATGTGATCACCCTTAAACTAACAATTTAACGTTGCTTGTTTCCTGTGTAAAATGAATGTTTACCCTTAGTCAGGATCTGCTGAACACATGCATATCAGATAATTGTTTGTGTGACGAATGATGGCATCATAATTACTTTACCAACAAAGCACAAAACTAATGAAACAATTGACCTGTTTTGAGAGTTGACAAACTGTTTCATCACCAAAGTACATTAGTTTATTGAAAAATAAGTATACTTTTTTTTAATGAGGTTTTTAATCTGCTACATTTAACTGATGAAATATGCCACTGTCTTTCTTTTTTTTTTTTTTTTTTTTCCCTTTTCCCCCTTTCCCCCTTTGCCCCTTTCCCCCTGGCAGGCACTGTCCATATAAAGTGGCATTGCACATTTGTAATGCCAAGCCACAAAGTGAACACGCTTCATTGTATAGCAAAATGTTACATACGTGTAACAGTTTAAGGGGATTATTCTATATTCTTATTCTAGCAGCCAATCAGGCCACTTTTGGACAAAATTCCCCATTGACCAAGTCTTTCCCAACCTGTGTGCCCAGGAGACTTACTAGGCGGGGCTTAAAGTGACCGGAGGGGAATAGGGACAGGGAGACGCACAAAGTAGCAGAAAAAACGAAGATTGAGTGACAAATTGACAGAAAAGTAGGTTCTACAGAGTGATAGAGAAAATGGCAGCTTTCCTGCATAAGCAAGGCAAATAATATATTCCATTACATAGTATTAGCAATATTTTAAATTCGCGTTTTGGGGTTCCAAACTCTAAATATTGAATATATTCCTCTGTATAATTAATACAGAACAGGGGCCCAAAGGCAAAAAAAAATGGTTTTAAGAAGGCGCAGTTTAAAAAGATTGGGAACCCTTATTATCTACAGTGCCATTGGATCTCTGCGTCATGTGATCGCTTCTGAAGAAACTGTTGTAGAGCCCCCTCCACTTCCAGCTTCAATTGGGCTTGCTGGTCAGAGAGGCCAGTCCAATCCACCCCTAGAAAACGAGCAAGTGGCCATAACGTACCAGGTACATCATAAGGGCGCATGGGAGCCAACGCTGTACCAGGTACGTCAGGGGGCTGTAAAGGTTAAAGCTGCAATCCTTGCTATTTTATTGTTTGGTAAATGTATACAGGCATACCCCGCTTTAAGGACACTCACTTTAAGTACACTCGCGAGTAAGTACATATCGCCCAATAGGCAAACGGCAGCTCACGCATGCGCCTGTCAGCACGTCCTGAACAGCAATACCGGCTCCCTACCTGTACCGAAGCTGTGCGCAAGCGGGGAGACTATAGAGCCTATTACACATGCATTATTTACATCAGTTATGCACGTATATAACGATTGCAGTACAGTACATGCATCGATAAGTGGGAAAAGGTAGTGCTTCACTTTAAGTACATTTTCGCTTTACGTACATGCTCCGGTCCCATTGCGTACGTTAATGCGGGATATGCCTGTATTGTAGCTAATTTAAAATCAGGAAGCCTCTGAGCTGTGCTACAGGGACCAACGGTTCCTTAGATATTCAAATTCCCCAAATTCTTGTTCCAGACAAGCAATGTATCCTCTGAGGTCAGCCTCACTCTGACGTCCAACAAAAATCTGGGACATGGTGAGATGACGTTGCAGCTTCTGATTAGGTGATCCCTGCTGAGGAAAATGACAATATCTCTGCAATCATGGGGGTCCACCAGACTTTGAGTGCTGGTGTTCAGTTTCCGGAGGACCCCTTGATTTATGTAAAGGGGGAAAAAACAATGCTTGGTTAGGGGGGGGGGGGGAAGATGAATTGCTGCTTTAACCCTTTCAGTGCCCCATTATGTACTGTACCCTTAATGTCATGAGAGCCGCAACTTGAATGTACAGGTTAGATCACGTTCACCACTCCATTGGAACGCGATCAGAACAGAAGAGAAGTATGCTCCAGTTCCATTCACATCCTGGATCAAGTGATCATGTGGTTGAGATCTGAAAGACATCCGGCGCTCAAAGGGTAAACATGTCACCAGTACTGCCATTAGCACACTTTTGGTCTAAGGTGGGAATGCCCCTTTAAATGAAAAGGAATTGTGATTGAAGGACAGCTAAATGTTTGTTAGAAAGCTGCTCTTTAGCTGTATTATGGGTATCCATTAATGCTGAATATGTGGCGATACTTGACATCCTTCAGAGAGAGTGGAGATTAGTACCACTTAAAAATGTGTAATAACAGTGCCTTTATATCACGAACTATAAAATCCTTTGTGATTGTGATTTTAAAGGTGAGAAGTCTAATATAAGTGACGCTATTATTAAAGTTGCATTCACAGAATGGCTGAACAATGTCATTCTGTTCAGTGTTGTGAGAGCAACCACAGAAACCTTATTTGTGTGTGATGATGGAGAAGATGTCTAGAGATGGCAGTGACACGTCCAAGTCTTTAAAAATATATATATTTATATATTAACCCTTTAACTGTTAAAAACAGGCATCATCTTCAAATACCTTGCTTACAAACATTTTTTTTTTATTCTGCCTACAATAAAAAAAAAATTTTTTAAATCAAACAAACCCAAATGAAACATTTGCCAACCTGTTTTTGAAGGAAATGGGACTTATTCCCTTCTCTCTACTAAATGAGAATCGGATCTATTACTGGATCAATAATCTGCCTATTAAAATTATTTCATTATTCTTTGTTTTACAAAGATATACCAGATAACGTTCTATCTTTGTCTCAAGAGACCTTAGACAGTTCACTGCCCCTACAGTAAATAATGATTTCCTTTGGAGCCCATGAAGTTTTCTCTTCTCAATAAGTAACCCAGTGGTAATTTCCCAGCAGTTGAGGTGAAAATGCCTTTCTCCTCCCCACATGATCTTTCATCGCCCCCTGGTTACTGTATATCTGTACATGCTAATCATGTCCCTCCTCATCTGCCTCTCTTTTTCTAAAGAGAACCATTCTAATTTGGATACTCTATCTTGGAAGCAAGACCTTCTTCTGTTATTGCACCTTGAATCTGCACTTGATGTCATTGTAATATTATGGGCCTGGAATAGTACTCCGTGTTTTTTGTGTGGTAACAATAGCCGCCAATTTCTCTTATGGGAAATAATGGCTCTGAAGCTTTGTTATATAAATTATCATGAGAAATGAAGAAAAAACAAGCTGTTATAGGGATAATTTAGAATATCTGGGGTTTTGAATATTTTGCCAAGTACAGTACTTTGACAATAGTGTCTGTGACTTGTGCTGCACCTTTTTAATCAGGTGTTCTATACAAATAAGTAAAATGGTATTTAATGAGACTTGTTTGTCTGAAAGGTGGCTGAAGAGAGGAATCCTGCTTGTCCATGAGTTTACCATTTTAATACTGGGGGGGGGGGGGGGGGAGAGAGCGTGCCAAAGCAGCCTTTCGAGACTTCCAAAGCAGCCTTTGGAGACTTCCAAAGCAGCCTTTCGAGACTTCCAAAGCAGCCTTTCGAGACTTCAAATGAATTTTCACTTTAAAAACAACCTGAACAGCTGCTTTGTTGTGTATAGCATTTACCCCTTTTAGAGTGGAGATCTTTTTTGGTATTCTTAAATAGAGCATACAAAAGAAACAAAATATAATTAAAAGTGGAATACCATAGTATGTACATTATAAAATAATAATCCTGGAAGAACGTTTAGTTGAAGCTATAATCTGGTTTACTACCAGAAAGACTGGATGGCAGCCATAGGTTTAATAGGCAAAATCTACTGAAGGTGTTTGATTCCCTTAAATAAGACCAGTATATGTATTTTGATATCATTTTACATTTAAAAAAATGTCCGTTGTTTTCAGAAGCATTAGCCTTAACAATGTTATGATTATAATTTTTTTGCCAGCCTATCCTTCAGGCCACAGTCCCCAAACATTGGGTTCAAGTTTTCAAACATGAACATTTACAATACATTATCAAGCATTAATCATTGTGTTTGTAACTTCTTAAACTATCACTACCAGGTATTAAGTGGCCCTGTGTGGGACTGCATCATTAAACATGTCTCAAAAGAATTAAGGTTTAGGATCATATTTACTAATCAATTCTATTGTATTGTATGTCTTTATTTATATAGCGCCATAAATATACATAGCGCTTCACAGTAGTAATACATGTTGTAATCCATATAAATAACAGGACATGGGAATAAGTGCTTCAGACATAAGCGTAACATTAAGGAGGAGTCCCTGCTCCGAGGAGCTTACAATCTAATTGGTAGGTAGGGGAACGTATAGAGACAGTAGGAGGGAATTCTAGTAAGTGCGTCTGCAGGGGGCCAAGCTTTATGTATCGTGTCCAAGATTATCCAGTGCTATTCATATGCTTCTTTAAGCAAATGTGTCTTAAGGTGGGTCTTAAAGGTGGATAGAGAGGGTGCTAGTCGGGTATTGAGGGGAAGGGCATTCCAGAGGTGCGGGGCAGTCAGTGAAAAAGGTTTAAGCCGGGAGAGGGTTTGAGATACAAAGGGGGTAGAAAGAAGACATCCTTGAGAAGAACGCAAGAGTCGGGATGCTGCATAGGGAGAAATTAGGGCTGAGATGTAAGGAGGGGCAGAAGAGTGTAAAGCTTTAAAAGTGGGGAGGAGAATAGAGTGTGAGATGCGGGATTTGATCGGAAGCCAGGAGAGGGATTTCGGCTGGGGAGACGCAGAGACAGATTTAGGAAAGAGTAGAGTGATTCTGGCAGCCGCGTTTAGGATAGATTGTAGGGGAGACAGGTGAGAGGCAGGGAGGCCGGACAGCAGGAGGTTACAGTAATCAAGACGGGAGAGAATGAGGGCCTTAGTCAGAGTTTTAGCAGACGAGTAACAGAGGAAAGGGCGTATCTTTGTTATATTGCGTAGGAAAAAGGGACAAGTTTTAGAAACGTTTTGAATGTGAGAGGAGCATGTGAGAGAGGAATAGAGTGTGACCCCAAGGCAGCGTGCTTGGGCTACTGGGTGGATGATCGTATTTCCAACAGTAATGTGGAAGGAGGTAGTAGGGCCAGGTTTAGGAGGAAGTATAAGGAGCTCTGTTTTTGCCATGTTGAGTTTCAGTCGGCGGAGGGCCATCCAGGATGATATTCCAGAGAGACATTCAGAAACTTTGGTCTGTATAGCAGGTGTAAGGTCAGGGGTTGAAAGGTAAATTTGTGTGTCGTCAGCATAGAGGTGATATTTAAACCCAAAAGATGTGATTAGGTCACCTAGAGAGAGTGTGTAAAGAGAAAAGAGTAGGGGTCCCAGGACAGAGCCCTGGGGTACCCCCACAGAGAGATCGATAGAGGAAGAGGGGGTGGTGTTGGCAAAAGAGACACTGAAAGTATACGACCCCTCCCAGCACGGCTTACTAAAAATTGTCCCTTAGTCTATTCAAGTGAATGGCTGTAAGGTATGTTATGGAATAGCAATTCTTTAAATCTACTCCCTTTTTTTTTTATTTTTCTAAAGCAAGATACTATGCTGCAACAGTGTTTTCCCCTTACTTGAGAATATTTAAGCTTCATTAATTTGAATGAGGCTTAAGACTTCCAGAGTAAGGGGAAGATGGCTACACAGCATAATAAATAGAAAGCTATGGGGGGGAGGTGGTTCTCCCAGATTCAGTATTGCTAAATTAGTCTGCGCTTTAAAGAAAGTGTGATTTCAAATCGGCGGCAGATAACCAATTCACAGGAATACTGTGTATTTTACTTGAATAGACCTATAGCACTGTTATAATCTGAAATTTGCTTTGTGTTGAATTATTTGCCAGCCTTCGCGTTCTTAGGCAGTAAGAATACAGTAACAAAAGCAATGTCGGCTATTCCATGGAGGGAAATGCAGGGAAATTACTTGATGCTGGTTACTGAACAGGAAGGGCCAATCAGAAGATGATGAATAACATTGCTGATGGGAAAACCTGTTACGTTTCATCGCTGTACTTTGATATATTTAGAATGAGACTGTGTGTAAACAGGTTGATATGGAATACGTTTCTTAGAGGGGATAGGAAAATATTTCTCGTTTTAAATAAGCTTCTAGATTTCTTCCAATATGGGTATCCTGTCTAGGTTAGCGAACCTGACTTATTTTTTTTCTTGTTGCTAAATTGCATCACAACCTACAACATATATGCTTCTCCAAGACAAATACAGTTCTAGGAACGTCTTGTCTTTAACGGTATCAAAGTTGTGCCTTTCACATCTCCCTCCTCTTTATTGTAATATTTCGGAGATAAGAGCTGCCCACAGCAGTGTATGGAGTTATTGGCATAGTTAGCACTGAGAACAGCTAATAGAAAAAGTTATTGTAATGGGCGACTGGTTCCTCTGGACATATGTCTATGTACAGGCAGTCCTCGGTTATCCAACGGAATCCGTTCTGGAAGTAGCGTTGGATAGTGAAACCGTTGTAAAGTGAGTCCCATGTTAATCAGTGGCGGTGAGATAACGCATTCAGGCGTCAGATAACGCATTCCGGTGTCGAAAAACGGCCCATAGGGAGGCATTGTAAAGCGTTGGATATGCTGTTCGTTGTAAAGTGAAATCCTCGTTGGATAACGAGGACTACCTATAACTATATAGCCCTTGACAAAGGTGAGGGGCACTAGTATTTTCCAGCAGGGTCCTAAGAATTGAAGCCTTTGCAAGGCCAGATGTATTATTTTAAATGTCCCTTGACTATGGAAAGGGAAAACAGGAACTAATATTAGGAAAACAAATAAGGTGAAATAACCTCATGATTATTGATTTTAAGGAGCGGAAGCTTCTCAATAATTACCGGTGCAAGGCGATAACTCCTGTCACCTTTGAAAGAATGACGTGCCCGTGGTCTTCGCGGATCACAAAACCTGATGATGTAAGCAGCATTATGAAAACTATTAGTTACAGTATATTGATAATTAACGTGTAAAACGGAGGGTAACCGTTACGAAACCGTAGGCTGTATGTGGGTTATCTTGAATGTGAGTGAAAGGGGAAACGAGCTCAAAAAATACTGTGAATATAAACAAAGGATACTAATAGTCCAGAATATAGATGTAGCAGATGTTGATGGGTGCAGCAGAGGGTATTAAGTGGGTTCTTCAACCACTGGAAATAGCGTTGAGTAGGAGGATCCAATGTGCACTCACATCCAGATGATATGAAACAAAGAAAAGAGGACACAATAGTGTAATTCTGTGTGTGATAGGTATGGGTAAAGATGGTAATGCACTCACATTTGGTAAGATAAAACAGGCATCTCGGTTAATCAGTTTAACCAAACTGTTGTTGGGGAACGTCTGATGTCAGGATGCTCCTTGTGGTATGTATGGTTTCTGACGGCAGGATACTCTCGATATGTTACAGACTCACAGGGGATATAGAGCAAAAAGAACACACACAGTGTAATACTGTATAAGCAGATATAATCTACAACTCTATAGTATATCCACTCACATTGTGTGTACTGATAGTACGCTTTTAGGTTGTTAAAGTAACCAGCTGTGAGTGCGCATTGGATCCTCCTACTCAACGCTATTTCCAGTGTTTGAAGAACATACTTAATACCCCATGCTGCACCCATCAACATCTGCTACATCTATATTCGGGACTATTAGTATCCTTTGTTTATATTCACAGTATTTTTTGTGCTCGTTTTCCCCTTTCACTCACATTCAAGATAACCCACATACAGCCTACGGTTTTGTAACGGATCCTCCTACTCAACGTTATCTTGAATGTGTTATAATTTCTATTTGGTGATTATTCACTCCTAAAAATGTGTTTTGATGGCATCTACCTTTCTCTTGGTATCTTCCGTTATCTGCATGTATTTGGTCATTGTTGGTCTCCAGTGGCTGCATAGGACGTGGTGAGCCAGTGTGATGTAGTATTCCAGGGACCGAGACTGTATATATGTACTTTAGATTGCTGTAACAGTAAAAAGTTATTATGAAGATGGATAAAAAGTATGTAGAAATTAAGGAAATGTCACTACAATAGGGAGAAGAATGTAGAAAATCTCTTTGGTTAATCAGAAATGTGTTTAATGAGAAGGTCGCTTGATTTGCCTGTATTTTTTTTCTCATCTCTCCTGATATACTCTACACTTGCTAAATTGTAGTGATGATCAGCATGGTAATGTTACGTGTAATTTGGGCCTTTGGTTTATATGCAACGAACATAAATATTTGAAGCAAACATATAAGGTACACCATAGAAATCAATGGAAATGGTGCCCTCGAAGAATATTCGAATATTTCATTTTTTGATGAGTCTAAATTGGGACAGTGAGTTATAAAAATGTACTTGACATGCAGTATAAAGCAGATGGGATCTAAGAAGAGTTCAGATCTGGTGAAAGATCCTGGCTATTCCTGATGGTCTGCCTTTTCTCAGTAGTTTCCCAAATGATAAGTAGTAAAGACAGAAAAACAGCAGGTTAGGAAGTGTGACTAATCATGTCCATGGAAGCAAAACAAACCTTGTTTCGGAAAGCCCCAGGGATCTTATCCCTTTAACTGCTGGTTGTCTTAACCCTTTCAGTGTCATGACCTGCTGTGCATTGCATTGCATAACATTCCTACCCCTCCTAGCTCTGAACAGGTTATCATCAGATAGATGCATCCTTAAGAACAATGCAGTTCACAGTAATGGAACGATACAATTAACCCAGCGTCTTGATTGTCTTATTGTATCAACATGACTCTAAAATGTCATCGTCTAGAACAGTAATTTGTGTATTTGCCAACAATGCTCATACTGTACCTGCCCAAGACTGATAGAAGCGCCATCATTTTTAGGGATGTACTATTCTTATTTAAATTATCTTCTTAATTCAAAATGTTCCATATAATTGAGAGGATAGGGTTTTGGTTGTAGGATGCTGATGTATTTAGTAACACGCAATTGGCACTTCTGCAAGAACAATAGTTCTATAGTAGTGTTTAATTGCTATAGTCAATGTGGATCTCGAGATCAGATGCATTTAGCAACCTCAAATACCTCTTAATAATAGCTAAGTTAAAGAGAATGTTTTGTACAAGATGGCTACTTATAACTTAATCCACGTGCAGTATTCAAACCCTTTAATTGCATTCAATTTTCAGTGGGCTTTTTTTACGTTTTAGGTGTGTGTGTGGTTGTTTTTAGGCATTAACTTCCTTTTGAGATTTTGGGCTCATTTAAACATCAGGCCATTATATAAGACTTCAATATATTTAAAAATAATTTTGGAAGATTTTGATGATAAATTTTAAGGTTTAAATACATCAAGAAAACTTAAAGCTGTATGTTCAAATTATTGTGGATGTCACTAATACACAGTGGAATAAAACACAGCAAACGCAATAGTCTCAAGTACATTTAATGCAGGCTTTCTACATTTTTTATTTATTTGACAGGATATGGTAATTTTTTAATAAAGATAACGAATCTGCTCATTTTTTTGCTTATCCTAATGTTAACAATGTCACTTAGGCCTACTTTAGATGACCATATGTAGTCTTGAAAATTAATTTATAAAAACCATCTTCGTTTTGGTTAATCTCTGAAGACATTGCCGTAAACTGCGGCACCGACTATTTTGTCTGACCTCGTACGTATTCATTTTTCACTCCATTTTTAATTCTCATGTAAATCTGTAATTCTTCATTAACCTTAACCGCTGTATGTCTGTCTTTATTTATAGCGCCATTAATGTACATAGCGCTTCACAGCAGTAATACACGTGACAATCATATAAATAATACAAATTATTACATATATACAGTGTTCGACAAACCTATACATTTGCTCGCCCCGGGCGAGTGGATTTAACCCCCGGGCGAGTAAATATTGGCCCAAGCTGCACACGTTTGGTACTAGGTGGCGAGTAGATTTTTTTTGTGTGGCGAGTAGATTTTTTGGTGATTTGTCAACCACTGCATATATATATATAGTGTAGGTACCTGCATTAACAGGTTGCCTTGACGTGGCATGCAGGCTTACAAACACTTTGGCCACAGGGTTTAACAAAATACCCTTTTTCATGAGAATATGATTTTATTTTAGCTTAATTGGTAGGCGCGCAGGAATCATTCTTTTTTTGTTTTTCTATATGTTAAGGCCTATCTTTTTACCTGCAGCAAACTTCTATATGGAGGAGCGCGGTATTATGTACAGTTTTCATTCATGTACATAGCGCTTCACAGCAGTAATACATGTGACAATCATATAAATAATACAAATAACAGATCATGGGAATAAGTGCTTCAGACATAAAAGTAACATTTCGGAAGAGGAGTCCCTGCTCCGAAGAGCGTATAATCTAATGAAAAATATAATTTCCATAATAGGAGATGGTATCTACATTAGTGCATAATCCTATTCCCTAATTGCTACTCCCCTAACAGTCATTACAGCCGTGTGCCAGTAATGATGCTAATCTCCTTTTTGCTACTTTAAAGCAGCTATCCCAGCTGCACGTTTTGTGTGTGTTTATGTACTGTACGCCCTATTTTGTCTATTTTCCGCCTCTGTTCCCAAGAAACTGACTGGTAAACGTGCTGGCATTTGTCTATTCCAGGGACAAGCCAAATGCCACTTTAAATCTCCAGCGGTCCTACTGAACCGCGTGACACGGAAAATTAAAAAACCCAGAAAGTAATGCAAGTACAGTACCTACAGTATACAGGCAAGGGTCTCAGGGACCAGGGGGTCCCCAGAGCTCAAAATAATGCAGTTCCTATTCTGAAAATGGATGGGGGGAGGGGGAGGGGTGCTTTAACCCCTTGAGTGCTTGAAGGGGGCTGCGTTACCCCCATGTGACCATGGCGGCCATTATACTGGAAACGGAAGAGGAGTCCTGCGTTCCAAGCTGAAAACCCCCTTCCCTGGGCGTGATGTAGCCACATAAGCCATGGGGCCCCTGAGCGCCAGACCCCATGAAGCAGTGACTGTCTTGGGACACTCCAAGAGTTAAAGTAAAAATGGAACAGACTGGAAATCCATAGGTTCCACTCCTTGCATTCAACTGCAGAATATGGCATTTTGCTTAAAAAAACAAAAAAAAAAGTGTACACTTTTTCGATCAATCGGCGCAATTAGTAAAATCATTTGCTTCTTTTCCTTGTTTGTTTTAATTAAAGCAACAATCCGGCTTAGCTAACCCCCCTTTTTTGTTACAGCAGCATGGGAGATGGGGGTCCTCTGAAGCTGAACCGGTCTAAATATAGTCATATATTATCAACACATTACTATATTATTTCAAATTGCCCTTCCCCTATTCCTGAAGAATGTTTTCTTTGACATTAACTTTTTTTTGAAGAGGGAACAATACTTTTATATACAGCTGGTTATTTTTATTTCATTTTCTTTCTTTTTTTGTGTCGTGGTTTTTAAACATTAACGAAATAATATTAAATGATTTTTTACATTAAAAGTCAACACCATCAATCAAAATGCCCCATTAAACTGTACCATAGTGATTGGCATTACTTTTTAATGAAGATTTATAGGCAGAAATACACCTGTAACAAATAAAAGTTTTTACAAAATAAATTATTTTATATATTTTTTTTATAGCAAAGTTGGGAAACGGAGTTCAGCTTCCCACCTCTGCTGGAAAAAGGGGAGGGGGGGTTTCATTTGGAATACTCCTTTAAATAGCGTTCAATATTGGGCAGAGGAAGTATTGGGGGTGAGTACTCTCCCTATATGATATTAAATGGTTGCATTTAGTTATTGCTGCCTTAGGCCACAATATATTAATGTCCTTTCTAGCATAGAAGAGGTTTCAGCAGAATGTGTATATTGTATTAAGATTTACAAAAGAAATGTCCTCTGATTAACCTTGCTCTGCTTTTACCTTCCTTAAATCCCCCCCCCCCCCCTTCCCCATTCCTGACGTCAGGAATTTTCCTATATACTGTACTTCATAAGCTTGCTTCTAAACATTGATGTATTTTTTTGATGATGACTCATTCACTGCTCATTATCTACCCACTGACATATATATGTCTAGTTTTCCTTGCTTAACCTCTTCAGGGCTAGCAGTTCCCACAGTGCATGTTTTTGCAGTACGTACAGGATGCTCGCAGCAGCCCTGAAGTGGTTAAGCGAGTCTTGCGTAGGGGGAGGCGGGGGAGGGAGACAGTTGATGAATGCAGAAGTACCACTGCTTCTGTTTGATTGGTTAACTCTCCTCTTATTGTGACCTGTCTAAAACAGCGGCGTGACTGCCAGAGCCCACATTCCCTCCTCCCCATTCAGTAAGCTCACATCTTGGGACTATTTCCGAGCATCCTAAGGATCAACACTTCACATTCATTGACTGGAGGTTTTTAAAGCTCACAGACATTGTGTCTTTTTAAATGGGACAAAAGAGAATCTGGCACATTTAATATAAGATGCACCTAATTTTGTTTTTCTAACGGGCTTCTGTTTTTGGATCAGTAGAAGCTCTTTAACAGTTTGTTGGCTTGCTAAATCTTCCCTATTTCTTTTAGTTCTTCATTGGGATCACTGATGGCATGTGTGTATCTATGTAGCAGTGATTTCCATTATTCATTCTCAGTATTACACTGGTGTATTTTTGGGGGGCTTATCACTTCAGTACATCAGTGTTAAGTCCCACAAGCTGGTCTTTTGTTATTTTTCTGAATATTTAAAATGCCATCAAGAGAGTCACACCGGGGTCTTAAAAATAGCAGATCTACAATACAAAGCCGAAAGCGTGAAGACCAACAGCAGGATCTGTTGGTAGCTGCCCTGGGAATGAAGTTGAGCTCTCAAAAGACATCTGTGACATTCTGGAAACCTCTGAAACTCTTTGCTTATTCACAGTTAACGTCACTCGTAAGAAGGGCAACGCTAAAGGAAAATGAACAGATTCCCAAGTATGAAAAAGTTCATAATTTTAAGGTAAGATTTGTTTTCCTCTATGTGCATGATGGGATTATTAACGCCATGTTGTTTATTCCCAATAAATCGGAAATGGACAGTTTTTTTTTAGTGCAAGAGTGGGCTATAACATCGCTCTGAAATATATTTTTATTTTAACTAGTACACGAAGGGTTAATGTTGCATTGGTTGTTTGGTATTGGAAGAACGTTTATCTGCTATTTAATATTTCCAAAAGTAACATCCATTGATTTATTTTTCTGTTACGTTTAAATGGCTGTAGAAAATAATAGGAGTTTTGCTTGATGTCTTGTGGTATCTTTGCCCCCATTTGAAACCCCCTTTGTGCATATTTTTATTGTGGTAATATTGAGTCATCTATTTAAATTCTCAAAATGAACATGCTACACTATATACTTAAGCATAGTATCACTGTACAGTTTGGCTCCTAAAGCTCTTCCTTAGAGAAAAAAATATACGGTTGAGATCTGCAGTGACTGAAATCTAGATTTTGTTTTTATGTATTGATTCCTTCATAGCTTTTTAACACCTTGTTATCATCACTAGGAGTTTTCTTCCCTACCATAACATTTTCTTTGTCAATGATTACAAAGTATTAGAAGTGGGTAAGGTTGTTTCAAAGTGACCATTTTTGGATAATCTATGTATCAAGGCAAAAGTGGAAGGAATAAAAAAAAAATGAACAAGATGCATCAAAGAAAACAAATTCTATTGATTTTAATGTGACTTTGTTCTTTGCATACTGTGCAGTTATTTTGCTCCATTTTTGCCTTGTTACATATCCCCTCCCCGTTCTGTCCTTTGAGCCTTTGGACTCCACGCAGAGTTAGTATGAATGCACAGCTAACCACCTAAAGCTGATAATCGCTGTATTACAGCATGCGCAGAACTGCCCAGACAAATACCAAATGTTTAAAGTTGCGACTGCATGCAGCTTTCAATACCTCATTATTTCCTACTCCCATAAATTAACCCCTCTGATGCCAGCATGATCTGCATGCAGGCCCCTCTGGCGATGAAGGTGTTAATAGTCCCTTTTCAGAGCAGGGTTACTTTCACCCTTTCTTTCCATGCTGATATACAGTATAACATGTGGAGAATAGGGGTGAGTAGAGGTTGTTAGTGGGCAGGAAATGCACATGGAAATATGAGACCTTCAAAAACTATATATTTTTTAAATGGTGTTTAGTGATGCACAATATCATTATATACTGCGGACCATATTTGTTTTCCAGTGAGCATGAACTCCTACATTAAACTGTCTCTAGATTTTGGATCAGTACTTTCTTGAGCAGTCCATTTAAAATAAGCATATGCTTCTCTATGTAGATAAGCCAGATGGTCTGTTCCTCTCCTTCTATGGTTCTCCTGCGTTATTGAAGTGCCCACAGTAGCTAACAAGTGTGTATTGAAGCTGCTGACACTGGCAACTATCCTCTTCAATCTAATGTAAATGCCACTTGTCTCTAGTAATTACAATAACGGTGCTACACTCTAATTTGCCTCGACACTCTGAGAGAGGGAAAAAAGGACATAACAATGTAAAGTGAATTCTGCACTTCTATGCAAAGTGACAGTCCCTGGTTCCGGTGACACACATACTAGATTAATAGCACAGACCGCCTACTCTGATATTGACGTCAGTCTCTTCAGCCTGACGATAAAGGGCTGATGCCAAGAGAGACAGCTGTCACTGCATAGAACATGAAGCTCTCAGTGGAGCCTGACACATGTTGGCTCCATATACATAAAACAATTATAAGAGTGTATGCGTTATAGTTTTTCAGACTGATGTATAATAACAACATTTTAGGATTCGTACAAGGCTGAAACATTTAAGACATAACAGGCGTCTTATAGTACACATTTGACATTGATATAGCTATTTAACAAAACTTTCCTTCCGTTTCCTGGTTTTTAATTTCTTGGCTTCTAACCATTGTTAAAAAGGCTGCTACTCCCTCTAAAACCAGTAATAACAATAACTTCTATATAACCACTTGTTTTTTAATTTCTGTTAAGAATGGAGGAGAGAATGTTTTTGTATACAACAGAATGTTGACACTTGTAAAAGTGCTTTTCATACACACAATTTCATGGCCTGCATCTTGTGGGGGGGTGGGAGGGGTTCATCCTAAATTGGAAGTATGCATTGCGGCACAATCACAGTCTGTAAAACATATTGCTTCAGTCAGTATTGAGAAACATTTGGGACACATGGTTTAGATTTAGTCACAACTAACTAGGAATTTTAGGAAGTGCTAAAAATCCCATTCTGCCATGTAGCTGTACTTTGTAGGCATGTAAAATAAAAGCATTAAGAAGCCATTGACACGAGTTCACTGTTAGAATGTCACCTTTCCAATTTTGACAGCTACGGGGTTTAGCAAAGCAATGAATATCAATCTATTGTGGGCCCCTCTGGCAGTGAAGAGATGAAAAATATGCTGATCGCTGACGCGCAAGGCTATCAGCAATGACTACACACTATACCAGGGGAGCGCAACTCCAGTCCTCAAGGGCAACCAACAGGTCAGGTTTTCCGGATATCCCTGCTTCATCACAGGGGGCTCAATCAGTGGCTCAGTCTTTGACTGAGACATCTGTGCTGAAGCAGAGATATCCTGAAAATCTGACCTGTTGGTGGTCCTTGAGAACGGGAGTTGCCCACCCCTGCAATATACACTGTATAACCACATTTCTGCTGCTCTGATTTTAAAAGCTTGCATAGATTTCCATTGTACCATCAAAAACCCATAAAAAGCCACCTCCGATTTGTTTCATATACAGTAACCAAACAAATTGTACTTGCCCCGCACACCTCAAGAGATGAATATTTGGAAAATCAGTCCGATGGTGCCATCGGTCCTCAGTCACCGGATCCCCATTCAACCGTCACTAAATTGGAATGTATAAGGAGTGGGTAGATGCACCCATCTAGTGCAAAGGTCTATTAACATCATTTATTGCAAATACAAAAAACAAGGGTGCACACCGTTTTCGGTACAGAATAGGTCTCTTCCGGTGCACTTCTGTACCCATGAAACGTTGTGCATCCTTGTCTTTTGTATTTGCAATAAATAGTCTTAATAAGACCTTTGCACTTGATGTGTGCGTCTACCCTCTCCTTATAAGTTTTATAGACTTCATATGCAGAAGACAGAAACGCCCCACAAGCATCAGACGAACACCTATGCTAAGAAGCACACCTACTGTATGTACAAAATCATGCTCTTGTTGCATAGAATATATGATGGGACAGTGTTGTACTGATATCTTCCTCATGAAAAAGTGATTTAGTTCACCTACCAGATTACTAGAAGGTTTGTACTAACTAAACAATATGGCAAGGCAGAGGTCACAAACAGCCTGTGTTGGCATATCTACTGTAGTAAAGGGAAAACAAGGATTCTAATGATTACGCTGCTGATTTTCAGTAAGTCCTATGCAATGTCCAAGGGCACATAGAAGAAAATACACTGGAGTGGGACATACCAGGCAAACACAGTTGTTTAGGGTTTGTTTTACTGTAGAAGCCAATTGAGGATTGACCGAAGTATCTCAAAAAAGAGAAGTGGGTTTTGTAACTGATAAATGCCTGGTAGGTGTAGTTTTCTATAACTAGGTATAATACTATTGCAGTAGTTGGGTATAATGTCTTGAAATAATTGGCCTTAAAAGTCAGACTTTTTCTTCACTCTACTACTACAGTATATAGTATATAATGGGATATGCACATAAGCCAGCACACATTCCCATGGCTTTTTGCAAGATGAACACCTGCAGACGATACTTCTGAAGATGAGATTTCTATCCCTCTGTAGCTGTGAGACATTAGAACAGTGCTAGTTGCCCAAGCCGTTTACAGTACCATGGATGGTGAAATTACAACTGGAACCAGGAATCAAAAGGCAGAAATCCTTCCGTCACCTTGCCATACGCAGACATTTCATATAGTCCATGAGCCAAGACTTTGCAAATCCCTGGTCATTTTTAAGCATCAATAAAAAGCATCAGTGAGATTAACAGCATTATCTGTAGTTCATTAAGCTATTTTATGTATTTTCCATGGGACAAATAAAACATACAGCACCCTTTTTCTTCAGACGATGCTGAATTAGCATTTTAAGACATCTGCGTTATTGAAAAGTTACACAAAGAAAGGGTCGTAGACAAGCTAATATAAGAACACAAAACAATCACGATTTATTCGTTTGCTATACAATGTTATTTTACATTTGAGTGTGTAACTACTTATTGTGCTTTTGTCGTTTTCACAGGTACACACATTCAGGGGTCCTCACTGGTGTGAATACTGTGCCAACTTTATGTGGGGACTTATCGCTCAGGGTGTGAAATGTGCAGGTATCTATTATTTCTTCTTTTCAATTAAAAGTTGAACTCTTAATGTTAATTTTAGTATATGTATTGCTGATTTTCAGTGTCCGAAATGGGGATGTTCACAACCTTCTTTTTTTTTTTTTTTTTTTTTTTTTTTTTTTTGAACCTTTTAACTAGAAGAGACATTAAACACATTGTTACATAGTGTAAAAAAAAACACACAGAATCTTTTTGATTCGGACTTTGTAACCTTAGTCAGTGCAAATATATTTAGATGCTGATAAAATATGTTAAATGGACCATGTACTTCCCTCAGATAAACCACATATAGAGTTTATATTCTGCTGATGGTTTCTGTTGACGCATATTCTTGAAGACTGGCATGTTGATTGATATCCACTGGAAACATACTATTCATTATTCGTATTTGAGTGAATATAAATGGGAACTTGCACAGTGCCATCTTCTGCTTCAAATCCATTTTGACGTGGATCCCTATAAGCTTATGCTTGCTGCATTGCAAAGCTTTTCAGCACAGCCTGGGTTAAAGCTGCAGTTCAGTCTTTTTTTTTTTTTTTTTTTTAATTTATTTTTTTACTTCAATAGTTTCATGTGTGCAATCTCTAATTACCTAAAGAACTGTATAGCTGCCAGTCAATTCGTTCTCCATGTATTGATAGGCGAAATTTGGTGACATAATTAGAGCTGGCATATGTTTTTATTTGCTTCTGTCAGTCAGTGGATGCCCATGAATATTCATGAGCACTCCTGCACACTGCATGTGCTAGAGGGAGGGCAAGGCTGGGCTGACAAAGGGGTGTGCCAGGGCTTGTGACAGGACATGAAGGGGCAGTGCCTTAGCAAATGGCTATTAAAATAGAATACAAGAAAATTGGTCTTTTAAAGTTGTTTTTTTTTAAACAGAAAATGCTAATAAGTATTTTTTCTTACTACAAAACTGATTTATTAAAAAAAACACACATGCAGGATATTGACTGAACTGCAGCTTTAAGATGCATAGCCAGTAAACCTACCCACAGACAGCTGTTTCGACCTTTTGGGTCTCATCAGTGTGAGGCTGCTTATACTGGCTTTGCAATTTGAAGCTTTGGATAGGTATCCACCACACATTATTTAAGTTATGGTGGTTAAAAAAAGTGACAAAAAAAACTCCACCATAAAGCATATAGCAAATGGCAATATTACTGTGTGCTCATTTGCATGTCTTGGACAGGTCTGCAACCCTGCCTTTCACCATTATCACCCAGCACACAGTGCTTCCACTGCAGCAAGGGATTCTGGGAAATTACATGCAAATGAGCATGCACCTTTTGCTTCAAAACCATTTTGACATGGATATATATATCCACATGTATCTGCCACCTAAAATGCTGACTGAATCATGATTAAATATCAGGACTGTGACATTAAACAAATCAACAACAGTGTTAGAAATATATTTGTAATCTAAGTCTCAAGACGGATAGATTTAATGGATACACAATGTTAACTGATTTATAACTATAATAAATATAAAAACGTAGAAATTATTTAAAATTAGTTGACCCGGCTCGGTTTTCCATGACTCGATGGGATGTAACTCAGTGATTCTCACTTTTCTTTGTCATAGACCTTTAATCATGAAGAAGACCGCTGCGTTGAACTATATACAGTACAGGTCTTGCATAAATATATATTAGATACATTGGATCTGGATCAAAAAATCAGCCTTTAGCAATAGATGAGCTACGAATAGAAGGAGAAACTGTTTGGAGTTGCGTTTAACACACCATGTGACCTAACCGTACAATCTCTGTGCAGTGCGGCCTTGTGTAGATGTTGTTCTTTTGGTTATTAGTAAGGTGGATTATACTATAGGTTGGAACCACACAATATCATCATAGCAGAACTGGCCACTGGTCACTGAACGGTTTGGAAACACGTATATAGGACATGCGGTATCATTACACAGTATAGCTTATTAAAAAAATAAAAAGGACTTTAAAAGCCTTCATTTCAAACATGATGCATTGTTTTAATAAGGAATCATATTTTTGTGGTAGTTTCTCCTTTTGTGTGTTTATTGAAGTGTAAAATAAGTAACTGTGCTGCCAGGCGTAACTACTGACCTTTCAGAAACCAAACATGACGTGAGCCACGGCTCTGAGAAAATGACTGTTTTTTAATGAAATGTGGAACTGAGCAACAGGGAATAATGCAGGCGTCTTTCATCAGTCGCACAAGATTGTAGGGGGCCCAAGGCAAAAGAAACATAATGTGTGTGTAACTAGGGAGAAGGCAATGTACTTTTGCAATGTAAAGAAGGATTCTACAGAGCAGGGAATTTACTTTTGCAATGTAAAGAAGGATTTTGATTATAGCATACCAGTTTTAATAAGCGAGAACTCCTGCACAAATAGATTCCAGGGGGGGATTTTGTGTGAAATGCAGAAGTGGTGTTATTACTCCTGGAAAATGGATTAAAGGCATAGCTAATGATGTAATATGGTTCTGCTTTAAGAACAAAAGAAAAGATGCATGTAACAGCGCCATGTGCTGCAGATCCAGTGATTTTAACTTGACACTTTGTTTTCTTGACCATGGTAAAAGTAATCTGTTTTCTTTGCATATACCACCTGTTTATGTATAGCATTACAATGCATATACTGTATTTGTATCCTGGAGGAAAACACATGAAATCTGCATTTCATGTTCTGGTTTTGTCTGACAATGAACAAAATGGCTAAAACACATGTAAGCAGTGCGCAAAAAATAGTTGTTGCAGTAATATGAATACATACCAGAAATGGAAAAGGTTTTTGCATTGATGCTCTAATTAGTTTTGTTTCTCAGTGCACATTGGGGACCCTGAAAGTGTATAGAAAATGCATAGGGGAACTCATGGGTGTAACTGTACGTTGAACATGTTCATTTTTAACAGGGCCAGCTAGAGTTATCTGGGATCTGTTATCTGCTTTGGAGCCGGCATCTCCTCCTGATGCAACGCGTCGCATTGATGATGCGACATCATGGGATGCGTGGGGGTCTCTTACGATGACGCCGCTTTGTCGTGACTTCGTGTTGTCATGTCAACGCAGCGTCACATGGTAGCAGGAGGAGATGCAGGAAGAGCGCGTGGCCAGGTGCAGTCGCATTGATGACACCACCACTAAGCTGGCGCTGATTTTTACATAAGACTTTCACAAGATGAAATGCAACATTAAAGTACAGCATCCAGCATTACCCCCGAACTATTCCCCAGCAAAACGGCATGAGTTTTATTCTCTATGCCTGGTATTTATCATTAAGCTTATTGTAGCTTGGGCCTAAATCTAGAAAGCTGAACCCAGAGTTTGACCAGCAATATTAACCATTAACCATATTTAGTTGGAGATCTTGCGGTTTTCACTTTGTGACAAATTTAACATTTGTTCCTAACTGGGACAGGGGCTCTACATATACAGTAACATACAGTAACACTTTGACCTGAGTAAACTAATGGTAGGAACAGGTTTTTTAGATTAAAAATGAGTCATTTTTATTTGCCTGTGTTAGTGGGGACTATAAATTGGGAAGAGTGGGTTTGATGGCCAATCTTGTCAGCGCCATCCCACTTATTGGATCAGTTGCTGTAAAATAGCAGTCCATCCTAGGACCAAAGTGAGTTAACGGCAGTGACATGTTTAATACTGTAAGTTAGACGAGATGATGATTAACACCATTTAAAAAGAAAAAAAGTACAGTATTTTATTAACTTATTTTTTACAAAGTAACCTAGTACTTTGTGGGTTTTTTTACGATCTGTACCTGATCTCTTTTGTGATAAGACGGTTTAAACTGGTGTATATTCAAGGTGATTGCTCAGCCAGACCTTCCATGTGATTCTTAAACTTGGATAACAATGAAAGTGTAATTGGTTCAAATGAGGCGATGGGAACGAACAATAATTACCAGATTAACATTTCAATTCAATGGGCACAAAGTAAACAGAAACGGGGTCTTGTTTTACACTGGAAGAAAATAATTGAAAATGTTACTTTCGAAGGCATGCGATCCTTCTAAGGAAATGACATTGATTAGGTGTTTAAAAAAAAATGTTTGTCCACTATTTAGGAGAGCGCATTTAGTCAGACTTGAGGTTACCCACTTAGTCTGGAAACCCGTTGGAATAGAAGAAAATGACCAGGGCAAAATAAGGCTGAGATGAGGAGAGCGAAGTCCACCCTACACTTTATATTACAATGTTTTCAAACATTGCCACGTCTTTGCCTTTTTTAGTAGTGTCAGTCACCTAGTTATCATCTATTTAAGCTGCGGTTCAAGCAATATCCTACATGTTTTTGTTTGTTTTTTTAAATAAATCAGTTCTGTACTATGAGAAAATACTTGTAATGTAGCATTTAAAAAAAATATATATAAAGGCATTTTTAGTGCAATATAATGTAACAAGCATTTTTTGTTCCTATAGCAACCATTTACAAAGTCACATCCCCTTCCTCTTCTGAAACAGGCTCTGGCACACCCCTTTATTTTAGCCCTAACCATCTTTCTAACAGTGAACTAATTGTATCTAGTGACTGCCTGGTAACATGATCTTCCCCACAGAACTTTGCATGACGTGTCCTCTTCTGCTGCACTGACAGCAATTTAATGAACACCCGAGCCGAATCTTCTCCAGTCGATCATAGGAGGACGGATCAATTGGCAACTTAGCTAATCACTTGTCAGTGTGTAGATTGTATTGATGCACATATTGAACGATAAAAAAAATGGCAGCTTTAACTGCGGCATTAATATTATCACTGTCACATTGAACATAAAAAGCTCTGGTTCATACCCACTCATTCTTCCCAGATTTTGGGGGATTGCAAATTGCGATAAGGCAAAAATGTGGTGGTATAGGCAAAAAAAAAGTGCTTTATTTTTATGGTGCAAGTCATGAACAGTGTACCTCTACAAAATAGCTAATGTTTTACCGCGGGCGATTAAAAATATCGGGACTGGCACGAGTCAACGCAGAAAAAAATATCGCATTTGTTTTATCCCCTTCCCCATGTAGGTGTTAGCCCTATCTTGCCTATGTATATCATGGCTTAGCTTATCTTGCCTATGTATGTAATGGCCAACATAGAATATCTGTAGTTGATATGGGGGGGGGGGGGGGGGGTGTAAGCTGGTAATTGTTAACCTCTTGTTTGCCTTAGTCTTAGTATATAAAATCGAAAGGTTGGTACTAGCTGCGGTGAATCTGATTGGTCCTCAGCCTCTGGCCAATCAGATTGGTGGGTCTGACGTCACCCAACTGCCACTCTCTTGCCCCTCGGCCACACACATACATACACACTGTCTCTCTCTGTGTCCTCTCCCCGCACCCCCCCCCCCCCCCCATCACACTCATCTGCCTCTCCGGCGCTCACTCACCTCCCTCCCCGGCGGGGGGACAGGCAGTCCGCAGCTGCCTCGCAGCGCAGAGTGCCTAAGATGGCGGCGCCCGGAAGGACCCTCTTCCTCCCTCGCGGCGCCGAGTGCCTAGCCTCAACTGCTGCACACACACCACCTCCCGCCCAAACCGCCACCTCACACCTCTGCGCCTCCAGCCTCCCCTCCACACAGCACCACACACACACCGCCTCCCCTCCCTCACCCCTGTGCCTCCGGCCGGGACCAAGCAGCGGAACGGACGGCCGGGAGGGGGGCGGAACGGATGGCCGGGAGGGGGCAGGCCACCACCACCACTCACCCGTACCACACCACCCCCCTCACCCGTACGGTGAGGTGCCGCACGGAACTGCGAGGGGCGGGGCCTGCGCCCGAGAAAGGCGCCGCACGGAACTGCGGGGGGGGGGGCTGCGCCCGAGAAGGCTGCCACTGAGCGCCGCACGGGACTGAGACGTGTGTGTGTGTGTGTGTGTGTGTGTGTGTGTGTGTGTGTGTGTGTGTGTGTGTGTGTGTGTGTGTGTGTGTGTGTGACACTGTGTCCCCCCTCCTGTCCACTGCCCCCCCTCCTGTCCACTGTCCCCCCCCTCCTGTCCACTGTCCCCCCCCTCCTGTCCACTGTCCCCCCCTCCTGTCCACTGTCCCCCCCCTCCTGTCCACTGTCCCCCCCCCTCCTGTCCACTGTCCCCCCCTCCTGTCCACTGTCCCCCCCCTCCTGTCCACTCCCCCCCCTCCTGTCCACTGTCCACCCCCCTCCTGTCCACTGTCCACCCCCCTCCTGTCCACTGTCCCCACCCTCCTGTCCACTGTCCCCCCCTCCTGTCCACTGTCCCCCCCCCTTCTGTCCACTGCCCCCCCTTCTGTCCACTGCCCCCCTTCTGTCCACTGTCCCACCCCCCTGTCCACTGTCCCCCCTCCTGTCCACTGTGTCCCCCCCTCCTGTCCACTGTGTCCCCCCCCTCCTGTCCACTGTCCCCCCCCTCCTGTCCACTGTGTCCCCCCCTCCTGTCCACTGTGTCCCCCCCTCCTGTCCACTGCCCCCCCTCCTGTCCACTGTCCCCCCTCCTCCTGTCCACTGTCCCCCTCCTCCTGTCCACTGCCCCCCCTACTCCTGTCCACTGCCCCCCCTACTCCTGTCCACTGCCCCCCCTGTCCACTGCCCCCCCTGTCCACTGTCCCCCCCTGTCCACTGTCCCCCCTCCTGTCCATTGCCTCCCCGTCCACTGCCCCCCTCCTGTCCACTGTCCCCCCCTCCTGTCCACTGCCCCCCTCCTATCCACTGTCCCCCCCTCCTGTCCACTGTCCACCCCCCTCCTGTCCACTGTCCCCCCCTCCTGTCCACTGTCCCCCCCTCCTGTCCACTGTCCCCCCCCTCCTGTCCACTGTCCCCCCCCTCCTGTCCACTGTCCCCCCTCCTGTCCACTGTCCCCCCTCCTGTCCACTGTCCCCCCTCCTGTCCACTGTCCCCCCTCCTGTCCACTGTCCCCCCTCCTGTCCACTGTCCCCCCTCCTGTCCACTGTCCCCCCCTCCTGTCCAATGTCCCCCCCTCCTGTCCACTGTGTCCCCCCTCCTGTCCACTGTGTCCCCCCCTCCTGTCCACTGTGCCCCCCCTCCTGTCCACTGTGCCCCCCCTCCTGTCCACTGTGCCCCCCCTCCTGTCCACTGTGTCCCCCCCTCCTGTAGACTGTGCCCCCCTTCCTGTCCACTGTGTCCCCCACCCTACTGTCCACTGCCCCCCCTCCTGTCCACTGTCCCCCCCCTCCTGTCCACTGCCCCCCCCTGTCCACTATCTCCCCCCCTCCTGTCCACTGTGTCCCCCCTCCTGTCCACTGTGTCCCCCCCTCCTGTCCACTGTGTCCCCCCCTCCTGTCCACTGTGTCCCCCCCTCCTGTCCACTGTGTCCCCCACCCTCCTGTCCACTGTGTCCCCCACCCTCCTGTCCACTGTGTCCCCCACCCTCCTGTCCACTGTGTCCCCCACCCTCCTGTCCACTGTGTCCCCCACCCTCCTGTCCACTGTGTGTCCCCCACCCTCCTGTCCACTGTGTGTCCCCCACCCTCCTGTCCACTGTGTGTCCCCCACCCTCCTGTCCACTGTGTGTCCCCCACCCTCCTGTCCACTGTGTGTCCCCCACCCTCCTGTCCACTGTGTGTCCCCCACCCTCCTGTCCACTGTGTGTCCCCCACCCTCCTGTCCACTGTGTGTCCCCCACCCTCCTGTCCACTGTGTGTCCCCCACCCTCCTGTCCACTGTGTGTCCCACCCTCCTGTCCACTGCCCCCCCCCCCCCCCTCCTGTCCACTGTTCGTCACTGTTCGGGGGGGGAGAACGGAGAAAGAGGGGGAGAGAAGGGAGCGGGAAATTTAACTCACGGGAATGCCGGGTCTCTCAGCTAGTGGTTGATAAAGCATTGCCATGCACTTGCGTATCGAAGAGTGTAGTTAGTGTTCTTTTAGTTCTACTAATCCTTTGATGGCTGTGGTGTACCTTGGTAGTCACAAGCATCAAAAAAAGCTAATGTAATTTCTACCAGTTCATTTAATTAATTTATATTACATAAGCCTAACATAGAAATATTATATTACCCTCCCCCATTTGATCACAATGCAGTATTTAACATGTAATTATCGTTTCTGTTAATTACCCCATCGCAACTCGTCTATTTAAAAAAAAATCACCCGGGGAAAATATTACCGCAATCATGATGACTCTGGTCATAAAATTGTTGTAATCGAATATATATATTTCCCAGGTGCGATATTAACTCTGTTTTAATGGAATTTGATGACTCTAGACCAGGGGTGTGCAAACTTTTTGTCCTGCTCTCCCCCACTGCTCGTGGCCCCCCACCCTGCTCACTTTGTAGCAAGCGTCACACCAAGCCGTCTGAATCAAGGTAAGCGAGTTATAGAGGTCTCGCGCGGTCCCCCGGCATTTAATTTAAATTCCTTGGGGAAGAGCGCGGGGCCTCTGAACCCTCGTCTCCACCCAATCCCCCCCCCCCCCCCCTCCACCCCCCAAAAAAAATCACGCACGACCCCCAGTTTGCACACTTCTGCTCTAGGCTAATGTTGGTAAAGAGTGACACTTCTAATTACCTTTAGGATGCCTTTGCTTCAAAGCCACGATCAAACGCAGACATGTCTTTTTTTTGACAGTTTGGAAAGTATGCCAGAAAGTAGATTTGAACAGTTGTCTGATTACTGCGTCATGGAAAATGTTTCATGCTCTTTAAATGTCATCTAAAGCATTTTGTTCCCTTTTTGTTTGAAATGTTAACAGTGTCTGTAATGATGCGTTGTCTTAATCTTTCAGTCCACACTTCTGTGATAGACATTGTGCTGTCCATTTAACCAGCGGTTCCGTGCATGCCATGCTAAATCCATCAAATAGAGCAGAAAACTAGAAAAATATGGCTTTAGACATGCCCCTAACATAAACAAGGGGGGCACCCGCTTAGCTCAAAAAAGGTAAATATGTGGGTGCACTAGGGGTAATGATTCTGAGAGGAAAAGAAGAGGTAACAAGAGCCGGAGGGTCACTCCTGAGAGGGAGAGTAGGCCGAGGTAAATAGCCCCCGATTACATGCACTCGCTAGTTTGTGGGTGCATGTAATCGGGGGCTATTTACCTCGCCTACTTACGAGTGACCCCCTGGCTCTGGTTACCCCGTCTTTTCCTTTTAGACATGCCCCACTACATAAGTAATAACACATTAAATTATTCCATTTAGATGTTGTAAACATCCAAAGGCAGTAAAAAAAAATAAGTTTAAATATGTAAATCTAGCTATGTGAACGCTCATGTAAAGTTTACTGCATTGCTATGTAACATGGTCCTTAATACCATCACTTCTGTAAGTCCATTTTGACTAGAACTCTGTCCTTTGTTTTTAAGGTTTTGTTTGCGTCCTTAAATTGTGTGTTACTCACAAAATGTACTATTGTGTTACAATACTGGATATTTGTGTAACATTTGGTTTATTCTATATTCCAACTTACTTTCCAGATTGTGGCTTGAATGTTCACAAGCAGTGTTCCAAGATGGTGCCTAACGATTGTAAGCCAGACCTGAAACATGTCAAGAAAGTGTATAGCTGCGACCTTACAACGTTAGTGAAAGCACATAACACCAAGAGGCCAATGGTAGTGGACATGTGCATAAGAGAAATAGAGTCTAGAGGTACGACCATTTTATTACATATGTATTTCTAATTTGCAATGATTAGTGGCAGGAAGGAATCCAATATTCTACCTTCTTTATATATATAGTGTTCGACAAACCTATACATTTGCTCGCCCCGGGCGAGTGGATTTAACCCCCGGGCGAGTAAATATTGGCCCAAGCAGCACACGTTTGGTACTAGGTGGCGAGTAGATTTTTTTTTTTTTGTGTGGCGAGTAGATTTTTTTGGTGATTTGTCAACCACTGTATATATATATATATATATATATATATATTTCTATCTAGTTTTATTTTTTATATATATACACAGCTGTGGTATTTAATAGAGCCATTATACGCAGAGGAGTAAATGTTTGTAGAAAGCGAGATTAGAACGAAGTCTCCTTGTGGTTGGAGCGCCGCTGTTTGACGGTACGCTATTTAGTGGGCATGTAAGTGCACTGGTTCTTACTTTCCATTTTTGTATTCACAGGTTTAACGTCCGAAGGACTGTACCGAGTATCAGGTTTTACTGATCTGATTGAAGATGCCAAAATGGCTTTTGATAGAGGTATGTGAATTGTCAAAAAGCGTCTCTTGCTCCCCTATACAATATGATGAGAAGTGGTTATATGCACTGTTAATGATGTGGTCAAGTGAATAAAAGTGCATGCATTCTGCGTTTCTCATTCTATTGAATAGGAAGTTTGTTACTCACAAAGTGTTGTCATAAAGCCCTAAAGAGGAATAAAGAGATTTATTAAAGAAATAAAAGTAAATCGGGTTTGATATGGCTTTTATACTACTGTACCTATTGTGTGTTTTTTGTTTTTAAGCTATTCTTTTCAGAGTAATTGTGTACTTGTTGGTCCAATAAAAGGTATATTACAACCTATTTAGTTTATTTCTTACTTAATGCAGCAGTTCCAAGAAAGTCTCCCCTGGAGCTGAAGCGCGCTAATTTCAGCTCTGAGGACCCTTCGTTCCTGAGGTACATACCAGTAAACGTACCGCCAGTACTTCCTGGTATTTTAATTCCCCTCATCACGTGGGCCAATAGGGAGCCGCAACGGGAGATTAAAACCACCATTTTGTTTTCTCTGGAGGCGTCTAATGCAAGCTACAAATAAAGAATAAAGTATCTCAGGAACTTGAACGTCTGCATAGCTGAAAATTCCGTGTTTCAGTTCTAGGGATCCTAAGGGGGGGGAGGGAATACAAAAACAAAAAAACATGAACAGGGGGAACTGATGCTTTAATATAGCGACCAAAACTGCAACTAGTCTCGTCACTGTCATAAAATATATGATGGGATCTAAGATTCTCAAATGGTTCCATATTATTCAGGACAGTCAGCCTGTCCTAGTTTAACAGCTTTCATTCCCTAAGACAGGGGTTCTCAAGAACCCCCCAACAGGTCAGATTTTCAGGATAGCCCTGCTTCAGCACAGGTGGCTATCGTAGACTGAGCCACCTGTGCTGAAGCAGGGCTATCCTGAAAACTTGACCCGTTGGGAGGTCTGGAGAACTGGAGTTGAGAACCGCTGCCCTAAGAAGTTTACTGCAGTTGCCTCTAAAGAGACTGGACACAGCGGTTTAAAAGAAACGATAATTGCTAGAGAAGAAAACCTACAATACCCATAACACGTGGTGGCAGCCACCTGGCGGTGCTACTGCTTTTTCGATAAGATATCTCCACATATAACCAGTTTCTCCTGCTGGTTGTAGTCAACGAAAGCTACCAAATGTCCCCGTTTACGCAGACAGACCTGGTTCGTTAAAAAAAAAAAACAGATAATTTTCTTTTAAATAACGTATTGCAGGTGACATTTTTAGAGCAGCATTTTACTCTTGTGACCAATATGTGGACGGTTGAAGTAAACCTGTCCCCGCCAAACCTTCCAGGCATCTGACCTCATTTATTTTAGCATCACTCCGAACACAATAAATCTTTGGATTTGTGGCGGTTTCTTCTTTTCTTTAATTCCCGAGGGGAAATCTTATTTAAATGACAATGGTATTGTTATTAATGTTTGTTATTACTGCTCTTATTAAGTATAGTATACTGTAAATATATCCCGTGCCCTAAACTGTGTGTGTTTATGGTCCAATCCCAGTAAGCAGCATGTTACAGATGAAATAAGGAAAAAGCATTCAGTCCTGTAATAGCTTCCCTATCCAGTTTAACATTTATAATTTTAACATACCGGTACATAAAATGTAGCCCTGAAAGCCCTAACTCTAAGCCTCGCAACAAGAAATCCCCATGAATATAAAATACATATACCCAGGGCCGGTGCTAACACTAGGTGACTTAGGCGGCACATTTTTTAGGGTGGTGGCAGTAGAGGAGGAGGAGGAGAACGACGACCGCAGGAAAGGCGGTGGCGGAAAAGGAGACGTCAGCCGGTTGAAGGATCGCAGGAGCGGACGGAGTAGGGTGGCACAGGACAACAGCCAGGGAGTATTGCGCCACAGCGATCCGACCCAGAAGTCTTCACAGACTTCTGGTGTTTGCTGCTACTACAGCGCAGCTCCTCCCCGGCCATCCTCCTGTGCCGTCCTGCTCTGCTTCCACGGTCCTCAGTCCTCTTCTCCGGCCGCCGTTTGACCTTCTCCTCCTCTGCTGCCCTGCTCTGCTCCTGCCGTTCTCCGTACTCTTCTCCTGCCGCCGCCTGACCTCTTCCTCCTCTGTCCTCTTCTTCTGCCCGTTGTCATCCTCCTCCTCCACCAAAGCCAGGTAGGTGTGAGAGGGTGGAAGAGGAGGAGCGGCTGAGAGAGGAGGAGGGTGTTGTGAGAGATGAGAAAAAGGAGGGAGGTGAGCGAGGAAGAGGAGGGGGTAAGAGAGAGTGGGGCTATAATATAACATTTAAATCTGAAGGTTCAGGGGGGTTGGCGCAGGGCTCATAGGTTCGCCTAGGGGTGATGAATACCCTTGCACCGACCCTGCATATACCGATCATTTTGAACCCATCCTTGTTCAATTGCAAAGTGTGATGAATCTTGATCTCAGAAAAATTATAACAGTGTCCTTTTTAGGAGTTCCCCAAAATTTTATGTTCAATATATTTGGGTAATTTTCCAATAAAACCTGCAATACATACTGTGTGTGTTTGTGTGTATACGCACGCACCCAAATAATTAGGTTATTAAAACTAGGTTTTAAAAGTCACCATTTTCAGTGGTCCTTATTCAACATTGCTGAGGCTTTGTGCTGAAGAAGGTTTGCGTCCCATTCAGTTGAATGGAGCTGAACTCTTGTCCAGCTCTGGGAAGCGACTTCATAGCATATTGAAGGGAGTAACTGCCTTCTGTCGAAGTAACACATATTCATTTTTAAACCTAGCGATGAAATATTAGACTGTATCTTTCATACATGTTGCTAATAAATAAGAAAAGTAATGTACATTTCTCTGTGCACGGAAAGATGCTGTATTGACCTCTCTTTAACTGTTCTAGATGGGGAGAAGGCAGATATTTCTGCGAACGTGTATGAAGATATCAACATTATAACTGGGGCACTGAAACTGTACTTCAGGGAATTGCCAATTCCACTCATCACATATGATTCTTATCCCAAATTCCTAGACTCTGCAAGTAAGTACAAGTAGCCTGTGACATAGAAATATCGCTGCATATTGGGGCTTACTCTAGAAATTATTTCGGCATATTTATTTGTTGATGGATAGTGCAATAAAAATATTTTATTTGTTAATGTCACCTTCAGGTGGACCTTTTGTAATCTCTGTAATGAGATATCTGCAATTCTCAGATATGTTGGGACAGAACAAAATGTCTTCCATTGCCCCATAAGAAGAAATTGGTTGATTTAATTCTTCTGAGATAAGAAATGTACTGTTTGGAAAAACAAGATGCTTAACATTTTTTGAATATTTTGCTTTCCCGTGTCCTTGCATTCTTTTTTATTTGTTGTAGGTTTTGATACCTCCTTAAGAGACCGCCAACATGAGTTTTTTTTCATAGATGGTCATACTGCACAGAGCTTTTTCCAAAACTCACTTAGGTCTACACTTGAAGAAGAGACCTGTGAGGATTCAAAAGTTCTGTACATTATTATTTCACCTATGGAAAAACTTTCATGCTCGTCCCTTCAAACCTAAAACCTCAAACTTAGTGTCTTTACCTTGTTTTGTTCCATGGTGTTGCTTTTTTTTCTAGGTTAGAAGCACGGAGGCTCTGGAGTTGAAGTGCATTGATTTCAGCTCCGGGGACCCACTGCTACCCGCGATATTTACATCTGAAGGGGCTGCTGGTATCAGCTCTGGCTGGGCACAGAAAAGGTCTGTTTAAAGGTTCAATAGAAAAAGCTGCATTGTCATCTCTTGCGGCTTCTATTGGGACACTTGCCACAGAACCTTTAAACAGAAGTGAGATAACGGCATCACCTTCCAATGTAAATAGCTCAGAGAGCAGGGGGGCCTTGAGGTGAAATTAGCACGGTTCAGCTCCGGAGACCCGCTGCATCCCACCTAGGCAAAGCTCCCTTAACCCTTTGAGTGCGCCAGGAGCTAGTCACTACGTCATGGGGACTGGCACTCCGGGGCTCCCATGACGTAGGGATGTGGGTCATCATTCAAACGCTTGTTTTTCCCCGGGGTTAGAACACGTCCCGTGTTCCCATGGAGCGCGGGATGCAATCTAACCAGCGAGGAAACGGAGGAGAAGGATACCTCCTCTTCCGATTTCTCCAAAATGGCCGTCATGGTCACGTGACCGAAAAGAAATCTGCATTTCTCCAGGACCAATACGACTGCTAGAACTTTGAACTATATCAAATCATGTTTTGGAGGTATAACACCTTCCACTGTACTTCCTCTGCCACTAAACATGACCCCTTTTAATGCCAGGGTGGCCAAAAACATAGATTTTTCTTTTCAGTAGATACAGGTTTTTACGGTGTAAATGTCTAATACATCTGTATGTAATTAGTATTTGACTAGTTGCCACACTGCAATATAAAATGAATACATCCGTCTTAATTATTCCAAGTTTTACTTAATGTATTTCACTTATGTTAATGTTACAGAGGCTCTGACTCCTGATGAACAGTTAGGAGCCCTTCACGAAGCATTGAAGCTGCTACCTCCAGCACACTGTGAATCACTGAGATATCTCATGGCCCATCTAAAAAGGTATATTGCTCAAACCACTCCGTTATAGGAACCAGTATTGCACTGGATTCGAAAGCAGTTGCTTATACCTCCTAGCAATGAAAGGGATAAGTTCTCCAGCCTGATATTCAGAGACTCTTAAGACTTGAGCAAGCTGTTCGTTTTAATTACACTTGCAGTCCACCAGTGCATTTTATTATTAATAATAAATATAGCTAAAAACAGCCCAATTATAAAGCATGTGATAGGGACAAGCTATGGGAAATGGCCACTGTAATTCAGCTGGAGTTTTTAACCATTTTAGTCAATCTCTTGAAGACTTGAATGGAATCTTGCAACATGTATTTGAGACTTTGACCGTTGGTGCATATTTAATTTTTCTGATTGTGTCGAATACTAGTTAATACTTAAAATATGTATGTAACGTAAGAATTCAGTTCTTTTTATCCAAAACGAATCTTGATCCCCTTTGACGTGAATAGAACGCGAATCATTTGAGTGATTCCCAAATTGTTACATGATCGTCTTAGGACTTGTTTGTAATATAGAATGTATCTGTGCACAATAAAGCTTCAACGTGATTTGGATTATACCTTCTAGCCAGATAGGTTTTTGGGGTAAATAATATCCATTATAAGCACATTGGCCGACGTGAATTATAAAAGTGAAGCTTGTGAAGCAAAGCTGAACCTTGCTGATTTGTAAAATGTCATAACTGAAACCACCACTTATTCCACAAGAGCTTGGTGCCCTAACCTTCTTTACCTTGGGATAGTCCAGAGTTGAGCCCATGCAAAATCAATAGTTGTATTTTAATTTGGAACGTACAAAACACCAAACTCCATTACGTAGCACATCATCATTTCAGTTGGTTAGATATTGCTATGTATTACCATTACATTACTGTTCAGACCTGCGACGAGGGTCACACCTTCAGCACGCCAGGCAGTCTTAGGCTAAGGTCCCGTTGCACGCGTCCGCACGGCTGGCTTGCTTGCCGGCGGCGCGTGCAACTCGCTGTACCGCGATCTGCGGTCTACAGGATACTTTTCTCGGAGCGGGGGGGGGCGTGGCCAAACGGGTCGGGGGGGGGGGGGGCGCGGCCATGACGTGAGGGGGCGTGGCCATGACGTGAGGGGCCGGAGCGGGAGGTGGGCGGGAGTGGGAGGATTGACAGGGAGGGGGGGCGTGGCTTGAGCGGAGGGACCCGCTACTCTTCCCCCCCCTCCCTCCACGGGCTGCAGGTAAGTAAAAAAAACACACGCAGGCAGGCAGGCACTCACGCACTCATACACACACACACAGACAGAGACAGGCACGCACACAGACAGAGACAGGCACGCACACAGACAGGCACACACATAAACACACACAGGCAGGCACTCACGCACTCAGACACACACACAGAGAGGCACTCACCTGCTTTCACTCCACACTCCTCCCCGCTCCCCGAAGCCTCTCCTCCTCCCGCAGCCTCCCCTCCCCATTGGCTCACAGCCACACCACGTAACGCGTCAACGCTAGGAAACACCATTCTGTGGTGTCTCCTAGCGGCTGACGCGCCACAGCGTGTAGTCAGCTGTGCAGCCAGTGGGGACCGGGACCGGCTCGCGAGGATTCCCTTGCTGGTGGGGAACTCGCTACATTGCCGCCCGCGCCAACGAGCGCAGCGGGTCCCAGGCCTTAGGCTGAGTCCATGCTCCCTGCTTGCTCGCTGAGGCTCAGGGAAAGCGGGTGCTTTCCCTGGCCTTGCGGTTGCTTGCCGCACGCGCCGTCAGGGGGCGGGCGCGTCACTGGCCGGGGGCGGGCCAGTGACGTCACGGAGCTGGTTCGCCCTCATTGGGCGAACCGCTCACGTGACCGGCCTGTCGCGCCGGCAAGCGGGGGAATTTTAAATTCCCCTAAGACCTGCGCTTCCGCAAGCGCGCGGAAGCTCAGGTGAGCCCCTACTAAAGCCGCTCTAATTGCGGCTTTAGGGGCTCAGTGCTGAGCGGGAGCGCGCGTCAGCATGCTTCCGCCAGCAAGCAGTAAACATGGCCGAGGCCTTAGCGCTCGATGTTTGGGATCTCTTTGTGCATCGGTTGGGCAGAAATGAGACAGCGTGTCGGCAACACATTATGGAACATTTTTATTGGTTGATATCACAATGCCTTATTAATTAAAAAGGGAAAATACATATCGGTATAACGCTTCTGGGAATTAATGTCATTTGTTTGCTTTTTTTTTGGTTTGACTGAAATGGCCTGTGGATAACCCATAATCCAGCTCCACATCAGAAATAATCCGATGTCATTGTGTATTACTTTCAGGTTAACTCTTCATGAAAAAGATAATTTAATGAATGCAGAGAACCTTGGCATAGTGTTTGGACCAACTCTGATGCGAGCACCAGAACAAGATGCCATGACCGCACTAAATGACATCCGGTACCAGAGACTAGTGGTGGAGATGCTCATCAAAAATGAAGACATTTTATTTTGAATGAGAAAGCAAACGCATTAAAGGATCAACAGTGCTCCACAAATGAAGGAATGTTTTATAGCAATTCACCTGAACCTTTTTAGCTGACTCCTTAATTTGTTAGCGCTTTTTGTGTACACAGAATGAAACTGAAGGAATTTTATATTGTTTCAATCGTGGCAATCAAATGATATTGTGAAAGCAGCAGTACCTCCTAATCCTCTATACTACTACTGCTCCGTGTTTACAGTGTAATAAGAAATGTAAATGATTGCATGATTCTCTCCGTTTTTGTCGGGGATCTCCTAAAAGAAATATCCTGAATCCCTCTTCCTTTGTAAACACGTTGTGATTGTAATTCAGCATGTTTTCCCTGGTGTGTGAATATTGTGGCTTATATGTTCAGCATGATTGGATTATAATGAGTTGGCCTTGTGAAACAGTCGCTCTGGTTAATAACATCTGTAATACCCATAACACTTTTCTTGTTTTGACGATTTTGTTCTGTTTTTCGCACAGTTTTCATATCATTTGGTAAATTTCTTTTGAACAGAAAATGTGAGTTTTGAATGGTTGTAGTGATGCATTCTTGTGTGGTGGTTGCAGTGGGATCTGCAACATTGAACTTTTTTGTATTGTATTTTTGTATTTTTCATCTGGCATGCAAATATTAATTTATTAAATCTAGGTTTTAGAAAACAAGCTTTTTCTGTGTTTACTTAAAGTTTTCAAACCACCCAATATGAAAACCTAGAACAGTACAGTATGTACCCTTGGGGTAGGTAAAGGTGACTGACAAGCGCCTATTTGTTCATCAGTGCTTGCTATCTGGGGGGGGGGAGAAAGTATATTATTATGGGGAAATAACTATTGTGTTCTTGGTGAACAGTGGCTGCAAATGTCATTCTATTTAGTAACCTTTTAAAGCTCATCATTGCATTTCCTACAGGAGTACAGTACTCTGTTGTAAATTATTCTAACAATGTATCAACGAGAGTAGTTTAAGGCAGCGGTGCGCAATCTGTGGGGCGCGACCCCCAGGGGGGGCGCGAGACTGCCGACGGGGGGCGCGGGGTTTACAGAGGCCCCGCGCGCTTCCCGAAGGCACTTAAATTAAGTGCCGGGGGAGCTGCAGGGCCTCTGTAAACCATACTTACCCGTGGCTCCAGCAGCTTCCTCCCGGCGTCGCCATGGCAACGCGGCGTCAAAATGACGCTGCGAGGTCATGTGACGTCACGTTGCTATGGCAACGTGACGTCATTACGCCGGAGCGCGGGTAAGTTGGGGTTGGGGGGGGCGCGGGAGCGAGGGGACAGCCGTCAGGGGGGCGCAGGGAAAAAAGTTTGCGCCCCCCTGGTTTAAGGCACTGGTGCGCAAACTTTTTTTTGTCTGCGCCTTTGCCTGCTCTCCCAACCTGCTCGTCCCTCCCCCCCCCCTTACCTTTTCTCCAGCGTTATGTGAACATGTTGCCTTTTGACCCCACTGCGTCATTTGACTCAGTGTTGCCATGGCGATGCGTCACCAGAAGCCGCCGGAGACCAGGGAAAAGATATACAGAGGCCTTGCGCGTTCCCCCGTCATTTAATTTAAATGTGGGGAAGATCGCGGGGCCGCTGTAAGGGCCGTTAGAAGAAACCACTAACTCTCAGATTTTGGCCTGTGGGTGTTCCATTTAGAAGGTTAATTGGATGAGTTTTCATTGCAAAGATCCTAAAAGACACTCTGAGCAGTGTCCTTTCTGGGAATAAACCAGGAGGGTAAGGAGTCGACCATATACTCCTCATCTGCACAATTAATATTCACAGTGCTCAAACGTAAACCTACAAGTGCCACTGGGTGAACAAATCCTTTATGCCAGAATAAAAAGGAGACAGAAGGCAATGCATGTAGGCAGAGCTATTGACGGCATGGGAGTGGGTTAGCATTGATTCCTAATTTAAGGTGCGACAGATTAAAAAACAAAAAAAAAGATTTGCAAAAGCGGTGGGTGGACGGTAGGACGCCTCAAAGTCCCCACAATTGTATTACAAATAGATCAAAATAAAGAAAAACCTGGCGCCAAATAGTCAGTGGAATGTCCTGAACTCCTCAAGGGATCCGCACACTTGCTCGACAGACCATGCAAAGAAAAGAACACAAACAAACAAAAATCATAGCGCAACACTGTAGGGTAAGCAGTACTGCACTAATACACACAAACAGTTAAGAATCCTAGCGATTATTAAAAAAATTATTTATTAAAAAGAACTATGCCAAGACCGACAATGGCAAATACAAGGAACCGCAGGTCATCCGGAGCACAAAAATTGGAGCCCTACTTACATACAGCAAGGTCTAAGCTCGCATGGTAGGAACAAGTCCTAGGTAGAGATGATCTCCCTGGCGGGTGATGCCTCTGCTCCACTGCGGCTCAGACACCAGTCTGTCCTTACGATAGCAACCGGAACAGCTCCGGCCGTGGGGGCTGGTGTGCGGGGTCCACAGCTCTGCACCTCGTGTAGACACACGCCTCACTTCCTCCTACGGAGCAACAGGAAGTCTCTGCGCGCCCGCGCGCGACAGTGCCCGTTGCCCTAAAGGAACAGCTGGCAGGCTGAAGGGAAAGTTGGGCTCCAAGGCCAAATGTCCTTAAACGTCCAAAGTCAGTCAAATAGTGGCTTTTCAAGTGTTCTAGATACACCAGAGTTTTTGCTGTATTGTGCAAGGATGAAGTCACAGGAAGTGACGAAACATGCGGCATGTCGGGTCTTTTGCCGACTTATAACTGACTTTACCAGCTACTTCTAGCAGCTCCAATAAAGCACAGCTCTTCCTAAACTGTATTACCTATATGATACACCCATTTAAAGAGGTGTCAGTACTGCCATAGGGCAGCACTTCCTTTGAACAAAACACGAATATATCAGTATCCAAGGGAAGTATATGCAGTCAACCACAAACTCAGCTTGACCGGTACACCGCGAAAAACGCTCTAATAGGGCTAACACCACATCCACACTGCCCTTTTGAAACCTTGCACAATACAGCAAAAACTCTGGTGTATCTAGAACACTTGAAAAGCCATATGAATTGAACTATACATCAGCCTACAGCGCAATGTGTGCGCAGCTCCCATCAAAATAATACTAGTGTGGGACATTCTTCTATTGAAAGTGTGCATAGGAATTTCAAATCAGGCAACTACAATTCATCTTCATGGGTGTTTAAAATTTCAGTATATCACAGCGCTTGTTTACTTACTTACCTTATACTACACGCAGAACAGTATCAGCTCAAACCCGCTCTGACGCATGCGCTGACTGAGCTTTAGGCTACAAACAGCTCCAACTCATGACGCATGCGCGTCCCGTACTATACGAAGGATACACTATAATGATACTTTACGATACTGTGTTTGAACTTAACATTGCAAGCAACTACGTGCGCGGTTCCCAACAAAATACCACTAGTGTGGAACATCTTTCTGTTTAAAGTGTGCACAGGGTTATTTCAAATTGGGCGACTATAAACCATCTTCAGGAACTTGAGAACTTCATGACCAGAGTGCCTGCCTGTTTTACTTACCTCAGAGTACACGCAGAATATACAAAACAGTATAAACATAACCCCGTTCTGACGCATGCGCGGTCTGAGCTTATACCAAATCCCCAAGTCTACAAACTGCCCGGTGTATGACGCATGCGCGTTTTCGCGCTACACAAAGGATATACTATACAAGAGGCATTTCCATGCCCTATTCCTCTGCGGCTATACTAGTAGTACGAAGTGCAGTATAATTTTTTTAAAAGAGCAACAGTAAACAACACTAAACAACACCCAGTTAAGTGTAACTTTACCAACAAGCTTACCGTATCAAATATACTGTGTACTCGCTATTTCAGCAACTACAACCCAGATCAGCAAATACCTTGATCTCATACAGTCTTCTCTGAATATACATTTTGGAAAATAGACCAATAAACCCATAACCTGTTGAACCCAGGAGGTGTATTATAACACCCACTGCATATCTTCAACCAACAGCCAATCACGGCACCTTTGTCCCTATGCTAAAAAAACAGCTAGAGACACTAAACAGGGACACAGGGAACTGACTCCTACAGTGGAGTTTTGGTCTTATATGCAAAAATATAACTAACAAGAGACCAGGTGGAACTATTTTAACCAGTCAATAGATTCAATATACACATAGAATCTATATCCATCTGTTATATCAAGGATACAAGAAATACATATAGTAACAGGGGTACTGGAAGACAAGGATTAAAAGTTAAGGGAAGATCATTACCTACATCTTATAGTGTAATACATAGGAGCCAAAGGAGACGCATGGTAGAGACTGAATAGACTTTAGCTGTCTATTTTTATTTGAATATATAGTCTTACACTATGTATTGTTTTAAATACACGTTTGACATATTATTATGAAATAAAGTTATTTTCACCCACTACATCCACCCCTGACCGTATATATTATAAAGGTCTGCAGTGCGCCTAAAAGGGACTCTCTGGTGTATTTTCTTTGATACACATCTCTAGCTACAATGGGAATAAGAGCTTAAAACAACAGGTAAAGGAGTCCCTACCCCGAAGAGCTTACAATCTAAGTGATAAGAGGGGAGAACTTACAGAGACAGAAGGAGGGTTTTAGTATTTGCTGTGCAGCAGTAAACTTAATTTTTACTACTATCATTTCATATATTGGCCAGAAGTCGTCAAACTCTGGTAAATTTGAGTAAAGATTGTACGTGGGGGGAAAAATTAGCGTTTTTACTACAATGTTATGAACGGTCATCAACATTGCAGTAAAAATGTATCTGCCGCAATATGCTGTAATTAAGAACTGATAAATAGGAGTTAATTACTGATAGTGATGTAATGGGGAGGGTAATCTTATATACTTCTACAATAGGGTTATGTAATAAGCGTTATAACAAACCCTATGGCAGAAAATACATTAACCCCGTTGATGCCAGTGGCTACCAATGCATAGTGCAGGCACCAAAAGAGGGTAATATCTTCCATACTACCTACCCCTTGCCTTCCTAAGGGGCAAGTGTGGAATTGCATGGTAATGACTTACTGACCTAAGGCAAGCAATGGGTTAACCTCTAAAACCCTCACCCCTTTGGGGGCCTAACCACTCTCCCCAGAGCACCGATCGTTAACACTCCCAACACCCCTCTACAGGATTGACTAACCTATTCCTATTGGGTCACTGTGCCCTCTATCTGTTTTTAATGGTTGGGCATCAGTCCTTTGGCTTTTTCCAGGGGCAGAGACCCTGAGGAGGAGGGCGATCTACATGGATGGGGTGATATATATGTGATATATTTCTTTCAATAACCCTTTTAGTGTCCATGTGACTGCCTTAGCTCACCTTCGAAAAGGGCTAGGTAACCTCAGTAACACTCAGGGGTTTAAGCAGCCCCTTCCTATATATCAATGTTGTGTGTGTGTGAGTGAATATTAAATATATACATGTGTACATTTTCATGTATTTAATATATAAGTTTCATTGTTTGTCTATTGGTAATTATTGCTATGTTGTTGGGTACATAGCCCAAAGTGGCTAATAGGGCTTTTGGCCAAGCAGAGTAGTTAGCCAATCCTATAGGAGGGGGTAAGTATGTTGCGGGTCGATTGTGGGGGTTGGGGGGGTGTGTCCCAGGGAGACAGTTTAGGCCCCTTGGGGGCATTGGGGGAGGGTAGTAGTTAACCCCTTGCTTACCTTAGAGGTTAGTAAAGCATTAGTGAAGATATTAACTCTTTAGTAGTCCTGATTAAATAGTCGTGGGCTCCCACAACTATCTGGCTATGAAGGGGTCAATATCTTGTTACATTTTTAGGTGATACGTTTTTGTCACCTATCCCAGGGTGTTATAGCTTATTGTGCCTATATGTATATAATGACCATTATATTCATAGGGAGGATAGGCCTAATGTCAGCCTGTGTTAGGTGTTAAAAATGTTATGTTCGTTTTGGCATTAGCCCTATGCTGCCAATGATCAGAACTTGATCAATAGCATAAAATTAAATAAACTTATGTTATTTATTCATTTTGATGCTTGGTTATGCATTATTTTAAGTGGGTACAGGTTAAGGACTTGCCCAGTAACATCACGTTTTTGGCCTATCGCACTTTCAGAGCGCCAGGCATTTGTGTGTTGCTTGAGTATTGGAGGGAACTATCTATTTCTAATTTAAGGTGATGTTCTACTTTGTCGAAACATTTTATCATAACTTTTTACGCTTCATGGTCAATTTAGAAAAAAAAGCGAAAGCGTTTATTAGATTCCCTATTGGTCTCTATTACGGGTACTTCTTTTTAATTTAGCCCTTATTTTTGAAACTTTAAAATCACTCTCAATTACATAACTGAGCATATTATCCATGAATACGGAAAAGACCAAATACATATTTACTGGTACCCTACAGATTCAACTTAACTCGACAGCAACCCAATCGAGCGAGTGGACTCATTCAAATACCTAGGGTCTATTATCGACATCAAAAGCCGCATCGGTAGCGCCACTGCAGCGTTCGCCTCTTTAAATAAATACTTGTGGAACCAACAGGACGTGACAAATGTAACAAAAATGCGAATTTTTAAAGCCTCAATACATACCATTTTACTGTATGGCTCAGAAACATGGACACTACTCAAAAGCGATAGGAACCTACTCGAACTATTCCAACTAAGATGTCTACGTAACATACTCCATATTACGCTACGAGACAAATGGGAAAATTAAGATGTACGGTTAGCATGTCAAAACCAATCCACAATCGACCAGTACATTAAGCGACAAAGACTTGGGTGGTTTGGCCACGTCTGCCGTATGGACGTCACCAGACTACCATACCAGTGCCTCAACACCACACGACCCATAGGCTGGAAAGTGGACCAAAATGCTCCAAAGAAAACGTGGTCGAACCAGGTGGCGCCAGATCTCAAACCGCTCCACTTCACAGTAGTCAAAGCCCCAAAAGCCGCCCTAAATCGATCAATGGTGCGGAATCACTAGAGACATATTGAACATCCTGCCGCTGGCCTCCACAACGCATTGTTCCTTACCTTATAAAAGATGAAGCAATGTAATTTACACAGTATATACCATACCTGAGCATATAATACCTGTAGTTATGACAAATAGTGTTATCAACAAAACAGTTTACATAAAGATTGTAAAATCCCTCAACCTTTTGAACTAAAAAGAAAAAAAAAAGTTAACATGATCTACATTAAACATGTACTGTATTTAGATTGTAAGCGCTATATGGCAGAGACTCCTTAATTCCTATTGTTTAACTTCCTGTTTACCGCACTACGGGCAGCTAACAGCTTTCCTGGAGTCCAGGACTAGAGTTTCCAAGGGGCCCCCCCTTATCTGTGGTCTTGCGAGACCCACCCCCCACCTTTCTCTTACACTCCCCTCCTCGTGCTCACTCCCCCTTCTCTCACACCTCGCTCTCACACACTCCCCCCACCTCTCTGCCCCTCTCTATTAATCTCCCTCTCACATTTCTCTTTCACTCCTCCACCTATCCGCCTCTTACACCCCCCCTCTACCCCTCCCTCTCTTACATTTCCCTTTCACTCCTCTGCCTATCTGCCTCTTACACTCCCCTCTCCCCTCCCTCTCTTAAACCACCTATCTCTTACACGCTCTCCATCACTCTCCCCAGCTCATCTATCACCCCCCAACTCTCTCAATGCCCCCCTCCTCTCAATCCAATTCCCTTTATCCTCCCCTCATCACCACCCACTCCCTTTGCACACTCAAATACAACCCCCCCTCCACTCAATTACAACACATACACACCTCCACAATAATGTTACCTTACCTTGGAGGGAGGCCGCACCGCTCACGGAACTTGGGACGTTTGAGGTGAATGCAGCTGGAGAGATGGAGCCCAACAGCTGGATGCAGAAGTTAGGCCCGACCTGTGGCCAGGCTCAACTGTCAGCACCATCTGACCAGGCCCGGGACAGTTGTCCCAGCTCTCCCCCTCTGTTGGCGGCCCTCACTGCACTTGAGTAACTTTGTATATTATCTCCCTGTACAGTCTGTATTCTGATTCTGTAAAGCACTGTGTACATTGGTGGCACTTTATAAATAAACATATACGTACATGCCACTAACATTAGTTCTCTTTGGTCATGGGAGTTGCAGGGGGGGCTGCCCCATGAAACCACAGTAGGAAGTATTGAGACTCTGCATCTTCCTTCTTTACAATTGCATTATAAATGACACATTATTATAGATTATATCAAGAAAATGAAATTAAAATGCCATGTGATAAATTAAATAAAGTTATTATAATTTCATTTTGCTTAATATACAATTGTTTTATTTATGAGTTTAACTTAATGGGACAATGATAACTAATAGTAATTTACTTCTGAATTCATTGTTCGTAGCTAAATTGTGCAATGAAATCCATATGTGTAAAGGAATTATTTCCCCTAAGGATAATGAAGCACCAGATGGCAATTTGATGCTTAAATAAGAAATTCTCTTCAGGTAGAAAAACTTCCAGATGTGCAACTGTGGGGATGGGGGGGGGATTTAACCTGGGGTTCAGAGTGCGAGTATGTAGATTTTTGTACTTGGAGTGTGTGTTTGTGTGTTTGTGTGTTTGTGTGTGTGTATAGTACTGGGTTTCAGTGTGCGTGCAAGTTTGTTTTGCGTACTTGAGCTCGGTGTGTGTGCTATACAGGAGTAAATTTCTTTTTGTACTGTGCGTGCGTGTTTTTTCCCCTCATATATTTGTAATGTGTATATTAATATCTGTGTATGAGTATAGAGTGTGGGTGTGTGTATATATATATATATATATATATATATACAGTGTTCGACAAACCTATACATTTGCTCGCCCCGGGCGAGTGGATTTAACATCGTGGCGAGCTCCTATTGGCCCAAGCAGCACACGTTTGGTACTAGGTGGCGAGTAGATTTTTTGGTGATTTGTCAACCACTATATATATATATATATATATATATATATATATGTAACCCCCCCCGGTCGCAGATTGGACCCCTATGGTGTAGTGAGAGCTGGTTACATGTATGTGGGTGGTGCATACCTACTGGTAACAGGAGGGTCTGAGTGTCCCGCGATGGTATGGGGGACAACAGGGACAGGCTTTTTAATGCCTTCATCTTCTAGCAACGGTGGTACAGCGCCTCCATCTCTGGCGAGCCTTAAGGGATAAGGTGAAATCCTCCCAGAGAAGCCCTGGTCTCAGGGCGAGAGATTTCAGTCTCACACCCAAGTCTTTGTAAAAGCAGCAATGTCTCTTTATTGTCCTTGTAACAGCACACAGCAGCAGTTCATGCACAGCAGCAGTTCATATGCAGTGTACAGGGTCTTGTCCTCCTCTCTTCCTCCAGGCTGTACCCCTGCAGGATGGGCTGTATGGGGCTTCAATACCCCCGACACCCACCCCAAGGGTATACCCTCTGGGTGAGGCAAGATCCCCCCCCTCACCCCCTGAGCAGGGTGAGGGGCATTGGTCCACCTATAGTTTTATCAGCTCTAAACAGGCTGGTCTTCTGCCTCCTCTCCAAGCACAGGTGTCACTCTAATCATGACCTCCCAGGTCGGACACTCCAGCACTCTCTGCTCCCAGGACAGAACTGCTTGTCACTTACAGGAACAGGCAGGACTAAGTTTAGTCAGCCCCACCCCTCATGATGTCAGCAGGCACTCCCCTGTGTCTCATGCCTGCACACAGAGTCAGGGGCCTACCTCTACCAATCACGGCAGGGCTTGAAGCGGGGGAAACCCATGATAACTACTGGCGCCTGCCCTTAGCAGGACTTACACCAGCAGGAGAAATATATATAGCCCCCCTTTCTTACCGGGGCTACATATATATATATATATATATATATATATATATATATATATATATATATATATAGACGATACCGTTCTGTGGCTAATGAAATGCTTTTATTTGTGCGAGCTTTCGAGCTACACTGATCTCTTCCGGCGATGTTACGTTGAATAAAGCAGGCAAGGGTTTACTCAAAAACAGTGCATCTTGGAATGTGACTAGAGCCCATCCCTCCCCATGTGCAGTATGCGATTTATGACGAGGTGTTAAATAGTCCCTGAATGTGAGGGATGTAAGAGTGTGTGTAAGTATGTATGTAAATATAAATAAAGAAAGAACCCACCGTGCATACAGCGCTTTACAAAAGGTGTGTGTGGAGTGGGAGTGTATATCAATGGTGTGGGTAGGTGTGGAAATGTGAGAGGGTGTTGCATTACTAAAATTGTGTGTAGATACTATGTGGTCCCTATTGGTATATACTGTACAGATGGAATTACATAGAGTATTTGTATGTGTAGGAGACAGCTGTGTGTGCATACATATAGCACAGTATGTATAGACATGGCCTTTAGCAATCACGGGAAGAGAGTTCTCTCATGTCAATATTGACTCATAAAACTTTAGTCTCGGTTTAGGCCAGCGCTAAGTGTCCCAAACAGTTCCATACATTTGTATTCATGCAACCATCTCTCTTTCTGTGTTCTAAGATTACCTTTGAGTATGGCTACCTTCAGTTTGTTCATCTTATGGCCAGAGTCAGAGAAATGTTCGCCGACAGGACTGTCTCTTGTTCCGCGTGTGATGCTGTGGCGGTGCAGATTCATTCTCTTGTTTAGCCCCGTCCCACCTATGTGTATATATATATATATATATATATATATATATATATATATATATATATTAAAGGTAACACAAGCACTCCAATCTGCAGCAACGGTGAATGTAAAAGCTCAGCGTTTCGGTTCATACCTGGGCCTTTCTCAGGATCCATATATGAGCCAAAACATTGAGCTATTACATTCACCTTTGCTGCAGATTGGAATGCCTGTGTTTCCTTTGATTTGTGTAATACCCTTGCTTACATTAACGGTGCTTTTTGGTGAATGCCCTGTTCTTAACACACACTCATATATAATCAGTATAGATCACGTGTATGGTCAAATGTACCAGCAGAACACATGAATAAAGAAAAAAATCGTTTATTAAGGCCACATGCAATGATTTACATTTACAGTATGTATAACTGTGTGTTTGTGTGTAAGTAAAAATCCAAATTTATAATGTTGCCGTACTCTCCTAAGGGGCTCAAACTTGAGCAAAACTACTTGAATTCACAGGCTATACGAGAAATCCCAGTCGCATGTCTTCCCAGTGGCTCATAGAGTCTCAGCTGTCATGCAGAACAGGTGGAGGGCAACAATAGCCCACAAGTAACATTCCGCTCAGTGGAACCGGAAACTGCCGTCTTCCACACTAGGAGTGCTTCAACATTCTGAAATTTCATCATTCCAGACTGGCAACTAAGGAGCACGAGAGCTGAGAGGAGTTGAAGGAAATGGATTTTAACATTGCGTGTCTTATTTTCTTCTTAACATCAGGTATAAATATTTATTTCAATATTTTTTGGTGGGCCTTTTTTGGATTCCAGGTTTTATCACAATTAATTTTGTGTTGCACGTTGCTGCTATTATTATTGTGTGTGTGTGTGTGTATATATATATACATACATACATACATACATACATACATACATACATACATACATACATACATACACACACACCACTAACATATTCCACAGGTACAATATGGCGGTAAGAACAAAACATAAAATACACATTGTACTTATTTCTGGTGGCTGTCTAGTTGTGTAGATATACAGAATCAGGCATACTAACTGCATGGCATAAAGTAACAGGATTATTGCTTTGACAGGCATACTGAACCAATATGCCATATTTTTAAACTTCCAGCGAAGGTAGTATATATGGAAACTCTTATGGACAATACACGTTTTTTCCCAGACACGCAACATAGCTTATAATTTATAGGACTGGTATGCGCGTCAAATTCCATATAGGCACAAAAAGTAAATAGATACAGCTTTCTACTCCTATGTCTCATAGAAATTTTCCTTATCATATATTGGTTGATTAATGTCCTTTTTTTGTATGGACTTTAAAGTCCTTGCAAGCTTTCCCATACAAAACAAATCTACAGGGACATCCAGCCAGAAAGTTTAAACACATGCTTCACAGTGCTGTGTGTAGTATTGTGTAAAAAACAGTACAATACACAGAACTTCGCCAGACAAGATACAAGCAGGGTTACCACATCTTTACAGCCTTGACGTTCTAGCCTAAAATACAAGCCAAAATACAATTTAAAGATCCCCCTGTACCCTATGTTTCCACTTACCCTTCCTTATAGATTGTAAGCTCTTCCTCCTACTAACCTACTGTAACAATGTATGTTAATGTTTGTTGTTCTATTGTATTCATCCTCCAACCCTGTTGTACTGCGCTACGGAATATGGTGGCGCGTTATCAATCAATCAATCAATCAATCAATCTAATAATAATTGCTATCTTGGATTCGGGTATACAATGGTGTCTTCAAATTCCCTCTCACTCCCTCCCCCCCAGAAATATGATTCAAAAGGAAAATACAGATCTTTAAGGCTGCCTTTTATAGGGAATAATTTATCCCACTCGTTATTACGCTAAAATGACACAGAGAAGATTTTGCGGACTATAAACCAACGCCAATAATAAGGGTGGAAATCGCTCAACCACAGAGTTGGGTATGAACGGTCTTTAGACCAACTAAAGTATGTATTTGCAACAGTGACTAAATGTAGCCAGTTCTACGGTTCCTTCCGATTATCTGCCTAATGTCAACTTGCAGGTTATGTTTGGAAAGATCTGTCTATCCTTGATACGTAGATGGTACAATTGATTGACAGATGCAGATGACATGCATATACATTAGCTTGTATTTTTAGTTGTAGTTACATAGCTGTGTGTAAGAAAGCTCCATCGCACATACTAAACCCTGCACGATTTCCTAGAGACAGAATCCTGCCACTTCTAAATAACCGAGACACATATACACGGAAAATAAGATTTGTTAGATCAAGACCTAGCCAAGATCTAACATTTAAACAATTATGTTGTATTATCTTTCTATTCCTTTTCTAATAATAACTAATGTTTTGCATGGAGTTACCAACTTGCGCACCTTACAAATTGAAACAACTGTTAAACACAATTAAGAAGGGGTTTTATATATGGCTAATTCGGACTGAATCATTAAATACCCTATCCCGGTCAAAGGGCCCCACATTTACTTTGCTCTTTTGCATGCTTTGTACAAATTGCCTTTAATTGGACTTTTTATTTTCAATCTTTATCACTTTATTAAAAAGTACTAAGCCTTAGCGTACCTTGAGGCCCGTTCCAGAATATGCCTTAATGTATTAGCACTATTTGGTATATCTGGGCAATAATTCAAAAGTACATTTTATGCAGTAAATGGGAATGGAAAATATGTATTGAAAGTATATAACCAACCTGAAAATATTATAAATAATATGTATACTTAATATAATACATTTCTGTTAACTGTGTGGTATATGGTGAATATTTGAAAAAGTAGATTTCTATTACAAATAATTTTGAATATACCTGTATCATATATTTGGACATATTTACCAAGAAATGCTTCTCTATAAGGTACGTCCACGCTGCTGCTTGGCGCGCTCACTGCAGTTAAAATCAATTGGTATGTCAACGCTCATGCACGGGCACGTACGCTCTCCCAAGCTTGGTGCTTGGGGAGACAAACGAAATTGAATTTGAAGCGTACTCAGCAGTCAATGCACACAGTACACACAAACACACATTATACACAGAAATAGCCCTGATCCACGCCCCCTGCTCACGCTTACAAAATTATGCAGGACAGCCGAGCGCTCATGTTTGGAGAGTTGGTAATGTCACTGCTCTCAAGCCTGGCGCTCTCAGCGGCACAAGGGACTCCGCCTAAGAGACACCTTCCATACTAGAATATACCTTAGGCCCAGTTCAATTGAATGGACAGTAAATATGGCCCTTTACAAAGCCGTGCTTTGAGTAGCACTGCTTAGTAAATATAGCCCATATTGTTTTCAAGTCGATCATATATTTTATAATTATATGTACTACACTTTACCCAGCACGATCGTGTGGAAATTACAACATTCGTACCAAATTTCAAGTATCAGATAAGTGTAGATCCACAGCACACAGCAACGTTTTGGTGAAACCGTGTTTTTATTCATCATAAAGTGATCAATATGCAATAGGCCTGAGTGCCAGAGAAACTTGTTCCCTGATGTTTCGGGATGCTTAATCTGTACTCAAAGAACAAGATTTTAGCTCATATTAAGTATTGTATGAGACAGTGTCCCATGGCATCAAGATCCATAATGTGATGACTTGATGCTTGTGGAATGTTCTAGCAAACCAGCCATATACTTCTTGAATTAGATGACTGTATTCAGCCTAAGGCTGCGACCATAGACATTTCTCGCGCGTGGAGGCTGAGGGAAAGCGGGTGCTTTCCCTGGCCATGGTACGCGCGCCGACCATGGGCGTGTCTATGGGCGTGCTAATGACGTCACAGAGCTGGGCGAACCATTCACGTGACACCCTATCACGCGAGAAATCAGTTTTAACTGATTTCTCGCGCATTGCGCGCCACCTCCTGCCACAGTATGGACGCAACCTAAGAATGGAATAAATCCACGTGTTTAGTCATAACTACTACTGTGTTCTAACCGTGAAAAGTTAATAAACTCCAAACATGGCACCATACAATGTAACCCTCTTCCCTAAATGTAATTGTTCTTATAGGGGCAGTCCCACATACCCTGTAGTAGGCAATTTTATTTTTATCAACATGGAAAAATGTAATTCCCCCTAAAGTAAAATGTTCACTTATTTTGCTTCTTGTGTCTTTTTATATAAGTTAAACCTTCTGGAATCGCAACCACGTAATCACTTGGGATGGACGCAACCGTCTCCCAGTGAAGTGGACGGGACTCATCTTCCGTTGTGGTTGTGTTCGCAGTTAGCGCAATCTCCCCTTAGAAAATAAGCAATAATGACATAATATTCCATCTATGTGATGAGGCCCATGGAGTATCAGCCCTCTTGATGTACAGGGAATGTGTCGGGGCATTTAAAAGGTTAAACATGTTACTGCCATAGGTTAATTTTGGTCCTACGAGGTTTATTAAACAGGCTTTATTTGAATATGAGTACGATTGGGAATATAGCGCACAGCCAGGAGAGTGGGTCAAAAATGGTATATCAAAAATAGCTTTATTGGCCCATTAAAAACGGAGGTGTAACAGCCCTCCTACATGTTTCGTGCACAATGCACTTTATCAAGGAGATCTTTAACAAGGAGATCTTTATCAAGGAGATCTTTATCAAGGAGAGCTTTATCAAGGAGATCTTTATCAAGGAGATCTTTATCAAGGAGAACAATAAAATTTGTGTTATAAAAGAATTAAAAAACAGGCTTTATTTGATACTAGCAGGCGTACCTAGATGGATAAAAAAAAAAAAACAGGTGAACCATGTTAATGATACTCTAAAGAAGTAGATTTCACTGGGTACAACTGAAAATGTGACATACAGATACAGTAGAGACCGACGTTCAGTACAAGATGACACTGCTATGGAAAGCAGCATGTGGGAAGATCTCCACTGGCATGTCAAAGACGAGAAGCTGATACATCCTGTAATTAAAGCTCTGGCAAGAGAACACATATCTGCAGAGGAAAACAGTTTATTAGTAGACACATTGCTGTATTGCGTCTGTAGCACTGACCTTCTGGCTCAATGACCATGTGGTTGCTCATGTTGAAAGAAACAGTGGTGGCCTGCCCCCCTGACTGTGGTTTTACATTGGTAACCGAGACCTCCAAGGACCAAAATCAGTGAGATGTGTGGGATCTGGACCAGTAAATGGCATTTAAATGTAAAAGTACTGATTTTTAACAGTGAGAACCCGCTGAAGTCTATTAGACACTGATGGTAAACATCGGTGAGATTGCACCCAAATCACACAGGTAATTAGTGAAAGATGACGTGTATGGTAATGACCTGAGGCCGCAGCACTTGCATTCTGCACTCTTCTACGTCTTTATAGGGCTGACTAGGCTCGTTGCCTTCCACTCTCTGTCTCTTGCTTCTCACTACCACTCTGCACGTCACCAGTCCACAGATTGGGAGATTTTGCCGTTTCAGCCACCTTAAATTGGGGCATATCCTACAATCTCGGGGCAGTTTCACAACACAAATTGGGACGGTTGGCAAATACAACATTACCATAGTGTAGATGTATCATCTTCCTCTACATTTGGATAAAAGCTCCCTACATTGCTGACCAGAGGCTTGATACATTGAGTTTAACCCCATCACTGCGCTCAAGCAGCGAAGGGATAAAAGGATACAATTTAACTCACAAGGGGGAGATTCACTAACACCCGATACAGCCCAGCACCTCCAATTTAATATTATTATTACTTAACAATTTCAATTCTTTTGTTTGAGCTGTATTATTTTGGGGATATTTTGTGAATGGTTGTTGCCGGCTTAGAGTTTGCTTTGTCTTATTGGAACCGTGAAAGATTTTCAGATTCTTCAGCGGCTCCCTTTCCTGTGACGTGACAGACCCACATTTTCAAGAAGCAAAATATTTGATATCTGGTTTTGTTTTTTAAATAAATCCGTTCTGTCGTACTAAATAATAGTGACTGTATATGTTATATTTTATTCAAGTCTTATGCCATTTTTGATGAGTTTTAAAGCATCCTTTGATTTCCATAGTGGGTTTTAACCCACCTCCCAAGCAGTGCAAGCTCTTTGCAACACATCATTTGTTGCCCATGTTCCCAGCAGTTTGAGCTGCAAACTGTAACAATAGATGTTACCGTAGTAATATAAGGATACATTGTAGCTGCTGAGTTAAACTGACTGAAGGATTGATTGAAACTGAAAGGCGGCCATTATGTTAGGCACACCATCAGGGTTTTTACAGATTTATAACAGGAGTACCAAATGATTGCCAGCGTAGGTAAGAATGTAGAATTACACATTGTCACATACAGCGGAGGAAGACACTTTATGGTGTCCACCAGAACTGTACGGTGCCTTATGGAGTCGTGCCGCTCAGTAAATATGGTTAGTAGGATCTTCCTCTCTCACTGCATTCTCCTCCCCTGCTTGGTATTTTGAAAGGGAAAAGGGAGGTCCTAATCATGATGATGTCATCAAGGGAATACTTTGGTCCTATGAGAGGCCACGCCATTCATGCGATCTCATGATGAACCAGAGTGAATAAATGGCAGATAATTACGGTAAGATATTTATCACCAAAGATGAACCTCACTAATCCTTTCACTGCACTTTTTCTGAGTCCTACTTGTGCACCTTACAGCAGCAGCAGCAGCAGGATTATCTATTGTATATTACATATCTAATATCCTCTTCCCCTCTCTGCAGCTGGATTAGTCCTGTCCTCTGAAGATGAAAGTCGGCTGATTACAGAGCTGTTCAAAAACTACAACAAAGTTGTTCGTCCAGTGCAGACTTTCAAAGATAAGGTTGAGGTAACGGTCGGACTGCAACTGATCCAACTCATTAACGTGGTACGATCAATAAATACAACTGTTCAATAGTTGATTCCAAGGCTGTAGAGAAGTACACTACCTGACATTAACCTTATTTTCGTTCTGTTTTAAGGATGAAGTCAATCAAATTGTCACAACAAATGTCCGTCTAAAACAGGTTTGTAGTTTGATGTGTGTGCATTGTTTTCTTTTGCATGCCACTGTAATCTTTGTACAGAGAATATAGGCACTAAATTAAAGTTCACTAGTGGAGTCGTAGCATAACCTTCCAACCTCATTGCGCAGGTGCTAAATGGTGTCAAAATAAGTATCAGTTGGGCCAAAATAGGAGTAAAACATGATTTGCGTGGGGTACAAATATCTAACGACATGACGACATGTCTAACATCATGAGGCATGTCTAACATCATGAGGCATGTCTAATAAGACGACGACATGTCTAACGAGATGAGGCAAGTCTAATGAGATGACGGCATGTCTAACGAGATGACGGCATGTCTAACGAGATGACGGCATGTCTACATATAATGTATTTAAATTACCTCAGTTTTGGTGTTCACACTTTAAATTGCACCCGTCTTATATTAGCGGCCAGTTTATATTTGTATCGATGTCTTATTTTAAGAAGTATCACAATTGTCCTCATATGTGGGAATGGGCCAGAAGAAGAGCTAAGCAAGCTTGAAAACGTTTCCCCCCCCCCCCTGTACCACATTTTGTTGTAGATAGCGCTACATTTTTCCAGTAGTGATTTCAGATAAGTACTTTCCTCTGTGCTGGTTAGGCTGTGTTCTGAGGAACGTAAAAAAATGCTGTATGGTGCTCTAGAACATAGATCAAAGCAATAGCAAGTCCATAAATGTATTCTCCAACTGTAAAGATCCTAGGAGTATCAAGGAAATAATAGACCAAAAATCATATATAGATCACACCTACTTCCACTATAACATGATGGCCTGGATGGAGTTCCACTAAGATAAGTAACAACTCCCACTAGCTAGTGTCCAGTCAGATTAATCGCTGTGGAACAGTAAAAAGGTGTATAAGAGTAGTATTACTCACATATTGATTGTCTTCATGATATTCCTCCTCTGGTAGGTGCATCCGGTTTTCCAAGAGTGACAACAAGACAGTATAGGAAGGTTGGAGCACAACTGGGCACAGAAAAAGAAGAACAAACTGCCAGAGAGTGTGTGTCCCATAAAAATATTTAATGGATCAAACCATAAAAATACAGCGAGCCCACGGGCCCCTACCAACGCGTTTCGAGCGGAACGCTCTTTATCAAGGTGTATACTGACCCCCTCTTACCTGGTCTCTGATATACACCCAGTTTCCCGCCATCCGACCCCATCCGCTCGGCGCCAGACCGCGTCACAAGTGGCGCGTCATGCGCGTCGCGCAATGGTGACGTCAGCGCGCACATGCGTGTATACAGAATAAACAAACTTTATTAACAATTGACAACTTACAACAAATTCTGAATATTAATAAACCCAAATAAAAATATAAATAGACCTAGCTATACAATGCCTTTATAACATATTAAAACCTAAATATTAAAAAAGGAAGGGAAAAAATGATATCCTTCCACAACCTATAAGCTTGAACACATACTAATAAATTAAAAATGAAAACTAATAAAAATCAAAACCCGTAAATCATACACATACATAATGTATGTATATCATAATTAACACCTGAAAAAACATCATATAGTGAACCATGGAGCATATTCTCCTGATATGCATAAACAAATACTGTAAGAGTAATAATATCGATTCAAAATTGAATAAATTTAAGTACATAATTATTTTAAATGCAAAAAGGAGAACGTGATCCAGAGGTGCAGATCAAAGACCTGTATCTAAATGGTTAAAAGAAACCAAGAAGGAAGTCCTTGGAGTTTAATCAAACGATAGACTGATGTATATAACAATGGTATAGCAAATAAAATATACAAACAAGTGCATGATTTTGAGTATGATTCAAGTATAAACATACAATTGCACACTTGCATAATATTTAGGCACCGTTATATTCTTATCTGTCACACCACATGTTGATATACACATTCAAATTGTGAATGATAGGGAATCATCTACATTTGTGGAACCGTCATCCTAACTAACCAAACTCAGGATGAAGCACGAAAATTTTCTAGCAGAAAACATATTTTTGCAGACAATAAATTTAGCAGAAAATATATTTATGTAGCAGAATGTTAATGCAAAAATGGACTGAGATCCCAGTCTGAGTTTAGACCATTTGGTATTTTTGTATTCAGGGTGAAGATCCAATACAGTTCCCTCTTGTCTAGTGAGTCTGTTCTATTGCCTCCCCTTATTGGTTTAGGAACATGTTCAATACCCCTGTATTTCAGATTTTTTATATTTCCTAATTTACAATTGGTAAAGTGTTGGGCAACAGGATGGGTAAGGTCTCCTAATTTAATGAGTCTTATATGTTCTCTCATCCTGGCCTTCAGGGCTCTAGTAGTGCGTCCTACATATTGTTTACCACACCCACAGTCCAAAAGATAGACTGTGAATGTGGTATCACAATTAATGAATGATGTTATGGGGAATCGTTGTCCTGTATTAGATGATTCAAATTCTCCACACGACTCCATGTGTGTACAGGACACACACTTTAAACATTTAAAGCAACCTTTGGGAAGATTCCGACCCTGACCTGGCCCTGATGAGGAAAAAAGACTTCTCGACACATAATTGGCTATTGTCTTAGCTTTCTTGAACACAAAACGTGGCCCTCCCGAGTAGACTTTTTGAAGTAATGGATCTGCGGACAGGGTAGACCAGTGTTTCTTAACAATGTTCTTTATACAGTTAGCTTGTGTACTGTACTGAGTTACGAAAACTGGATTAACCTCATCCCAGTTATCTTTTGTCTTCCTTTGTTTATTCAAAAGGTCATCCCTGCTCATGCTAGCTACCTCATTGAGTGACTTTTGTAAATCGTAATGCAGATAACCTCTTTCTACGAACCTCAATAAAAGTTCCTGAGATTGATTTACAAAATCCTCATTGTTGGAGCAAATACGCCTAAGTCGTATGAATTGTCCTTTAGGAATGGACTTGAGTAAAGACCGGGGATGACAGCTGTCAGCTCTCAAATAAGTGTTGCGTGAGTTGTGCTTTCTATATTTTATATATATTTTATTGAGGTTCGTAGAAAGAGGTTATCTGCATTCCGATTTACAAAAGTCACTCAATGATGTAGCTAGCATGAGCAAGGGTTGACCTTTTGAATAAACAAAGGAAGACAAACGATAACTGATATGATATGTAAGTTGTCAATTGTTAATAAAGTTTGTTTATTCTGTATACACGCATGTGCGCGCTGACGTCACCATTGCGCGACGCGCATGACTCGCCACTTGTGACGTGGTCTGGCGCCGAGCGGATGGGGTCGGATGGCGGGAAACTGGGTGTATATCAGAGACCAGGTAAGAGGGGGTCAGTATACACCTTGATAAAGAGCGTTCCGTTTGAAACGCGTTGGTGGGGGCCCGTGGGCTCGCTGTGTTTATGGTTTGATCCATTAAATATTTTTATGGGACACACACTCTCTCGCAGTTTGTTCTTCTTTTTCTGTGCCCAGTTGTGCTCCAACCTTCCTATACTGTCTTGTGTTCTGAGGAAGCTCTACATACCCAGCGAATACTACTCCCCTCTCATTGTTATAGGCTTTAATCCAACAATTGACCCAAACTTCCCGCAACTCAAATTCAACCATTTCTATAATTACCATTTTGATTGTGATCCTTGCCACTAAACAATGGAGTGCTAGGGTGGGGGGATTTCCTACAGAGCACTTCCTCCCCCTAATATACTGATCACATCCCTGACCACTCCTTTATGTTAACCTTTTTACCCCCCTGACCAATACCTCCTGCGAATAGGATGGGGAGGGAGAGAGACTGGAGAGAAGATGGGGAAGGGAGAGAGACTGGAGGGAGGATGGGGAAGGGAGATACGGGGGGAGAGAGGAGGGGGGAGTGAGAGAGTGAGAGAGACTGGGACGAGTGAGAGAGACTTGGTGGGAGTGAGAGAGAGTGAGAGATACCGGGGAGGGGGAGTGAGAGAGAGTGGGGAGGAGGATGATAGGAGATTTATACAAAAGATTTACAAATACAGTTACAAACTACAGTGTTGTTTTGCCTTGGTTCTAAAAAACAAATTGGGAGAGGAAGGGGGCGCAGTTGGTGGAACTTGCCCCGGGCACAAAAATACCTAGGTCCTCTTCTGCTTAAAGGCATCAATCACCAAGATATCACCCAGTAAACAGATCACTACCATTAGTTTTAGTGGGTCCAGTCATAATCAACAGAAGTGTTATGCATCGATTTAAAAACGACATGTCCCTGTAATCTAAAACATGAAATGATCTGGGGTTTGGAGAATATGAACTTTTCATATAGTTTTACAGATTATACAAGAGATGCAGAAATACATTTTTTGCTTTGGTGGCTAATAGGTTGTTTTTTCCTACTCTTGTTCAGCAATGGGTGGATAACAACTTAAAATGGAACCCAGTGGATTATGGGGGGATACAGAAGATTCGCATCCCTTCTGGTGATCTTTGGCGTCCAGATATTGTTCTTTATAACAAGTAAGAAATCTTCATCCTTAATATTATATGCTATAACTGGTTAAAAGACACCACAAGCACAGTTAAGAAGTGGTAGACTCTTCGGTTTCTTTCAGACAAAGTGCTAAACACTGCCTGTCCCAACAAGTTAAAGCCAGAGGAATCTCTGTCATTGGAGAAAACTGGTCCATATTCCAAAGTACTCATATATTCAGTTTAAAGCAGCAATCCCCTTACTCGTTTTTTTTATATCCCGCAGTTGTTAACACGATGGGAACCAAGGGTAATCCAGAGCAGAATCTTGCGACTTTCAGCTCTGTAGTGCCCCTGGTTCCTGAGATAATTACAGGGTTTAAATCTCTCCCCAGGGGAAAAGAAGTGGCTGCCAAACCTCGGTCCAGTAGAAAGCCACATCATCAGTTGGGATTTCCTATTGGACAGCCATTTCAATTACTCTTTAAAAAGCCTAAAGTAATGACATAAACTACCTGTTATCTTGGGAATCAACATGTTTAAGCTCAAGAGGACCCCAACGTTCCAGTCCTGGGAAAAAAAGCGGATGAGTTAGTAGTGATTGTTGCATTAAACTAGGATTAAATAATGTTTGAGACACTAACATACTGTAGATACACTCTTGGGTGTTTTTTGTCTTTACTTTTAGGATAAACGTATATATTGTGTTGCAATATAGTGAAGGCATTGTAACAATTGTGTTGGAGTGTTACAATGCCGGATCAGTATAGCCACGGTTCCTACTTTGCTGTTGACTTTATCCACATTACGCCCATTCCTTGCCAGGGGAAAGGCTTTGCTTGACCCTCCTGCAGCGTGTACAGCTCATACGTTGTATTTACTCAAGTTAAAATTGAGCCTGATACACCTTCACTGCCAGAGGCGCCAGCATGGCAAAGCAATAGTAGCAAAGTGGTAAATTAACTTATAGGGGTCCATGTTAAAATGGACAAGAAGCAAAAGGTGACACTGTGTGCTCATCTGCATGTCATTACCCAGAATCCTTGTAAATGTGCTCACAAGTGGTATTTTTATTTGCTGTACACTTGAGTGGAGGATTTTTGACACTTTTTTACACCCCATTACTTTTTGTGTATCTAATTTATTTGCAAATACTGCCTTTATATCAGTTTTCTTGGTTTCATTACAGTGCAGATGGTGACTTTGCTATTGTACAGGAAACCAAAGTTCTTCTGGATTACACTGGCAAAATTATATGGACCCCTCCAGCCATTTTCAAAAGCTACTGTGAAATCATAGTCACACACTTTCCATTCGACCAGCAGAACTGCAGCATGAAGCTAGGCACCTGGTCGTATGATGGCACATTGGTAGTTATAAATCCGGTAAGAAATAAAAAAAAAATAGTAAGCCCTTTGTTGGAATGGGTACAGGATGGCTGAGATTATCCACTTTAAGGTCTTTTTTTAGCAATGAGAATGGAAATATTCCCTTTGCAGAAGAGACAAATGTCTTGAACAATGTGACGACTACAGAGTGTATGGTCACAGGGCATAAACGAATTAATAATTAAATTAAGATGACAGCAGTATGATTTTTCTTTGCCCCTCCCCCGCCCCCTATTTTTACTAAGAAGGGAACCAGAGAGTTCCCAGGGCCGGAACGTACCAGATACCGCTGAAGGTAGTGCCAGTACAGTCTGCTCCAGGCAAAATAAAATGGTGGTTTAAATCTCTTCTATCGTGCAGGCCAATAGGAACGTCATTCATAGCGGCTTCCTATTTGTCCGTGTGATGAGTGACATTAAATACCAGGAAGTACCAGTGCTACCTTCACTGATAAATATCTCGGGAACCAGTGAGTCCTCAGAGCTGAAATGAAGTTGTTTTCGCTCTAGGGACACCCAGGTTTCCATCCTGATAATAAAAAGGGGGTGTGGGGGCAGGGAGGTGAACTGCTGTTTTATTGTAAAAATCATGTGGATTTGGGTCGCAGGGACATAATAAGGCAATGGGTTTAACAACTACCAAAATAAATCCAGGTTTAAATTATATCTCTGTCAATTTACCAGCACAAATGCCTTTTAAGTGCTTGATTTACATGTATCTATAAAAGAATATGTAACGAATGATATGGCGATGGCGGGATATGTTACTAAGGGGAGATTACAAACAGTGCTGAGCTGATTTTAGTCTTAAAGAAGTATGTTGGACTTAATTTACCGTAATTGATGCATGGCATCATAAATCATCAACTATTTATACCATGGTATGCCGTGGCAAATAAATATCTCTTCAACGTGTGGGACAGGAGGTTGTTTAGGGCAGAAATCCCACACTTATCCAGTGTGCCTTATTACATGTTAATGTGTAGTTTTCTTTATAATGCCAGTACCACATTCTATATTAATAATGCATGGGTTGAGGTTTCATGACAAATAATATGACTGCAAGATATATAGGCCAATATTTACTAATCAGTCTTTTGCCATAAGATACCTTCAGGCCCTGAAGGGACATCCTATTGACCTGAATGAGCTGGGAGGCGTCTTATTACAGAAGACTGGTTAGTAAATATGGCTAAATAATTATGAGTTGTTGTTAAGGAGATTACAAATACTGATGTAATGCAAGGCGATATCCTCTTTTTTTTGTCAATAAGCATCACATTAATTAGGCACGTGGTTACATATATGTAGTGGTGCTTTTGTAGGGTAAAAAAGTGCCAGATCCATAAACAAACTACATTTATCTCTAAACTACAACAAATGATTTAGCTTTAAATAAGTAAATGTGGGGACAAAAGTATTTATCCCAGTTAGTATTCCAGCTCCATTCTTAATTCACTCTAAAAAGTTTCTTTTTGATCCAAAAAAGGGTTCCAGAATGCAAAACATAAGGGTGCCGTAACTCCGTCCCCCCACAAAAATAGCCCTGTATGCATCTCTCCTGGACATGCTTTGCAGCACTCTGCTTTATGGTTACCGTAATGCTTCTGGGGTGCACTGTGTATGTCGCCTGTATCTTTGTATTGCATGCGTAAATAAAAGCAGCAGTTTCAGCCCAAATTTCCTATACACCGTTTTTACATTACCTAAACTCCTAGTATGGTCCCTAGTTAGCAAGAAAATAAGCTATTAAATGTTCAGGACAACAAGACCAGTTCAGGAACCAATATGGCTGCCACGGTCCGCCTCTCCTAATGATGTTGTGGCTTTCTGTTGGGTTTTCACGAGCGAACACATCAAGAACTGGACACACCGATTCCTACAAAAAAAATGTATTGCTGCTTCAAAATCTTTATAAATATTAAAAGGCACTAATTCACCTAGGAGGACAAAAAAAATTCAACTAGGACTGCTGCACAGAAAAAGATACTTATTCATATAGTAGGTGGTAACTCAGTTAGTTTTGGCACAGAATGGTAATGTCGGATTTACATTGCATTGCCAAACCCCCCACCTCCTACCTCTCCTAAGGAGGCAATTACCTCACTGATAGCATCCAGCTGAAGGAACCAAACAAGGTTGCCTTGGAAACGTGCGTTGGCTGTCTCTGGTGGAATAAGAGCAGCGTTCAAAAAAGACATCATGTTTGATAGGCCTGAAAGGTATATATTAGTAATACAGCAGCATGATTGGTACTATGTAAATAAATTAACATATACATCCCAATCTCATGCTATTGACTGCATCAGTTTTGCTTCCTAATTTCTCTATGCAGTGGAGGAACTACAAAGGACACACTATAAAATTGGAGTGTAAGGACCTGCTGATAGGGACTCTACACCTTCATCTGGTTGCAGGGTTAACATGTTTTGGCCAAAAGATTGAACTAACCGACCCATATTTATGAGAAGAAAAAATATATAGAAATTAACTAAATCATGTGTAATTGGATGTACATTGGGTCTTCTTTGTGTACTGAGATACTATATGTGTATGTATATATGTAGCCACCTGTCCCCCATGTCTAGGGTGACTACGTGTGGTGCGCTTTACCTGATAGGCAAGGGTGGAGGTGGAATTTGGTCTGTGTGCAGCCAATCCGGGTGCAGATCTTGTGCCCTCCCCTTCTGGACTAGGGAGGAAGCCATTCCAAATTATAGGGAGTCTGAGTCTCTCCCCCTTGGGATAGAAACGTGCCTTGAGCCCCTTAAGGGCGCTGACTGCAGTTAGAGATCTACAGATTGCAAGGCCTCAATTCTGAGAGAAGTCCAGGCACCATCCAGAGGTCTGGGACCTGTGCTATAATAGAATGCATTCGCTGTAACACCATCTGCAGTGGATGCTATAATACCCCTGCCTGACGACTTACACAGTGGGAACTGTCTCCAGCCACGCCGGAGCCTGCTGTGAATGGAGGCGCTAGCACCAGAGAAGAACACAGCCTGGAGACATCCCAAAAAGCCTGTCCTGTTTCCCCATACCAATGGGAACCCTCAGCATTTCCTGGAACCTAACAGGTATGAAACACCACATCACCGGTAGCAAAGGCCAGATCACCCAGAGGGGGGAAGCAGTGCTACACATATATTATGCTGACTTCACAGGGCCTTGTCCCTGCAGCCCCCACAAGGTAATGGAGACAGGACCTACCTTGGCCCTAAGGGGACAAACTAGGCCTAGTCCAGGGAAGCAAAGCTCCCTGGACACTACCTTCTATGTCTCTGCTCCCCTTCCGACTGAAGAGGCACCCTGCGAAGGGAGCCCCCACAGACCTCCGCGACAAGCTGGCCATCCTGACTACCCGTAACTCCCTGGTCACCGCAGAGGTAAAGGGGGGTTCGGGGGACAAGGGGGTTCCCAGAGGGGAACCTGGCCACATTTATTAATACGATACTGTGTAATCCTCGCAGAGGGACCTTCCTCAGGTATCACCCCAAAACGTTGGTGTATGATGTACCACTTTCACTAATTCACTTTTTTTCTATATATTATTATTATTAAAGTATTGAAACTTCACACTGATTACTTTATATGTTTTGTCAATTGGATGTAGCATTGGGCACCCCTGTCTTTTGTTGTATACATTTGCCACGCCCAGTAGCACTCTTTTTGACATAAATATATATTCATGATGTGGTGGGTGTGGGAGTTTGAGCTAGCTGGGAATGTGTGTTAATAAATTTCTGACTGGTAACAGTTGTATAGAGGTAGGTGGCACCTCCCCCCAGAGCTCACTTCTCCTCCTTCACCTTTTTAACTTGGGAGGTCTTTTCATTTTGCTGCAAGAACAGGACCTATTATGGTTCTTTCCCCTCATACAGAGGTAAAGGGAAGGGTTCAGTTTAGTGTTAGGACCTGCATTAAATTTGGTTTACCTTGACATGGTATGCAGGTTATAACGCTTTGGCCAAAGGGTTTAACTAAATAACCAAGTAAATATTATTATTATTGAAGTATTTAAACTTTATACTTATTACTTTATATGTTTTGTCAATTGGATGTAGCATTGGGCACCCCTGTCTTTTGTTATATATATACATACATGTAGAGGTATCAGTACCGTGTTAGCCGAGCTTTTCAATAATCAAAAAATAAATAGATGATACCGTTCTGTGGCTAACGAAATGCTTTTATTTGTGCGAGCTTTCGAGATACACTGATCTCTTCTTCCGGCGATGTTACAATATATATATATATATATATATATATATATATATATATATATATATATATATATATATATACACATATGTATATATATATACATATACACACACACACACACTTATATATCTCTGTACCGTGTTAGCTGAGCGTAATAATAAAAAATGAATAGACGATACCGTTCTGTGGCTAACGAAATGCTTTTATTTGTGCGAGCTTTCGAGATCTCTTCTTCCGGCGATGTTACAATTGAATAAAGCACAAAAGGTTTGTAATCTCTCATGTAAAAGAAGATATGACACTTTTACATTACCAGTCCTATTTTACACCCAATACATTGGTAAAATGTACAAATAAATATCTATATTTTTACACAGTGAAGCCAAATAATATTTTCCGTTTCTTCTGTCTATGCTAGATTAAAAAAAACGAATACATTTTAATAAAGGAGACCACGCTCTTTCATAGAGTGGTACTTTACAAAAAATGAAGCTTACTATTTCGGGTGGAGCACCCCTGAAATAACTGTGGTAAAGGCAGAAAATAAAATGTCTGTCAGGCACTTCCGGCTATCCAATGCATAGACTTTTCCCAATATGCATTCTAGAAGCAATCTCACCGCCATGTTTTTTTATCTTAAACATTTTATTGTGAAACTGCAACTCAAGTTGATCTCCCGTATTAATAAAGAAAAAAGTGAATTCTCAAGCAATTTATATTTGTTCTTCATGTGCTTGTTAGGAGGTTAAAATGGCTGCTGGAAAGCCAGTCAATACAAAGGACATGATGTTGATGGTGAGTGTCACTAGTGCTGACTGGAGGTATCCCTTACCTGCCAGGCCTTATTCCGGGTGCTGGTGCACTCCTGTATCCGAGCAGAGTACACCCATGAAGTGGCCAGTGGGCAGGAAGCTGCGTTCACTTCCTAGTGGGCCTTAAGCGGGGTGCTCTGCTCGGTATCCCCCCTCGGTTTTTCTTTTAAACTCCACATCCTCCTGTAGTGCACTTTATTTTAAGTTACAGGTGCCCTTCCATACTCACTCAGCCAGTGTTGAAGGTGGAAAAGGAAGTGCCAGTGCATTCTGGGTAGCAAGATAGCCTGGGGACAGACCATCTGTCAGCAAGGCAGAGGGGGAGAAGGCAGACTAGCCCATTCTGACAGAAAAGCTGAGGTTGCTGTAGCAACTCACTGGCATAATGCAGAGACAGGGATCGCAACACTGTGTCTAACACACAGGCACTGTGAGTGTACAGAGCAAAATACATGCAGCTGGAATGAGAACGTGACAAGCAGAAGCTGCAAAGGAAAGGGGGGGGGGGGGTGAAACAGAAATGTGGTTTTTGTTCCATGACACTATTTGTTTTGAACCTTTTCTTTTCTGGTTGATCCTAAATGACCAACTAGATGCTGTATTCACTGATTGGGCGGCTTCGCCAGCCAATCAGTTTATAAGGTTTCAAAAATATAGCTGACTGGCCTTCTATTATTAGTAACATAAATAGCAACATATTTAGTTATAAGAATTGCTTATGTCCATCAAGTGAAACCCGTGTTAAATTTGAATTTGGCAATATACTCATTCTACACTTATGAGTAAATTAATCTAGAGGAAGCCACCAAAAAAAAAAACTCCAGTGAAACATTTGCCAATTATCTCAAAGAATCATCAAAGCCCGAAACGGGATATCATGCCCAATATGGAGGTATCTCCTTTTGAAGTCTCTGGCAGTTACCGCAAGATACCCTACATCGTGCTTTGATGACTCTTGTGTTTCATACGGGGGGGGGGGGGGGGAGAGAAAATCGTTCCTGGCCCCAGTAATGACAATTAGAATGGAATAACTATATCGAGCATACTTCTTTTCAGGAAAGTGACCGCCCTGATCTGAGCAGCTTCATGGCGAGTGGAGAGTGGCAGATGAAGAACTCTCGCTGCTGGAAGCATTGGGTTTACTATGCCTGCTGTCCCGAGACACCTTACCTGGATATCACGTATCACTTCCTCATGCAGCGTCTACCTCTTTACTTCATTGTCAACGTCATCATTCCCTGTCTGCTTTTCTCTTTTCTAACTGGCTTAGTATTTTATCTGCCCACTGATTCAGGTACTTATTTACTTTTGCTAAGCTTGAAGTTTCTATGTCTGTCTGTTACGAGGGGATTATAGGGCTGTTAAGTTAACATACTGAGCTTGTAAAATGGGTTTTGGAGGCAATGTGTTAGCTTTAGATAGAGTAGAAGATAGGAGGAGACATAACACTGAAGTATTAAAGGTAAATGAGAGTAAAATACCTATGTGAGCTGAGGGAAGCCTGACAAGGGTGTATACCTCAAATTGTAGCCCCTTGTCTCCGGCGTACCCGGTGCGGAGTAACTGTTTACTCGCGATCACGCACCGTCCCACTCCTCCAGCTGATTTGCCTCTGAATGAATAATCAGCTGCTCCAGAAATCCCCCGTGTCCCCCGATGGCGTCCGTTCCATCAGATATGCAGGTACGGAAGTGGGTAGAACGGTGGCACTGCCGCTCCAGCAAATAAAGTGGACACTCGCCGGCAAAATGACATTAAAAACGATTTATTTGAACTACACAAAAAACAGGAAAGAACTCTAATTTTGCTGGTGAGCGTCCACTTTTTTTGATGTTGCTGGAGCGGTATGTGCAACCGATCTATCCACTTCCTTACCGGTTAAGTTAACAGACTGAAAAAGTCATGGGATTTCTACTACGGTTTGATCAAATGTGAACATGTTTTATAACTACATAACTGCGTTATCGTCTTCTCTTATTTCTCCGGGTCTGTAGGCGAGAAGATGACTCTGAGTATTTCTGTGTTGCTGTCCCTGACTGTGTTTCTTCTGGTTATTGTTGAGCTGATCCCTTCAACCTCAAGTGCTGTGCCCTTGATTGGCAAATACATGTTGTTTACTATGGTATTTGTCATAGCATCCATTATCATTACAGTCATTGTAATCAACACTCATCATCGCTCCCCAAGTACTCACATTATGCCGCAGTGGGTGAGAAAGGTAAGCTGTGTCATAACACTTCATTTATGCTTAAAGCAGAAAAACATGAAAAATCCTATGTCCTGTCTGCATTTTTTTAAACTCCTAATAGCCATTATTAATGATTTTTTATATACTGATCATCTTTTGGTTGCTACAGCAACCATTTCAAAATTCATATCCACTTCCTCTTTTGAAACAAGCTCTCGAACCTGTTTTTGAGCTTTGACCTTTGGCCACAAAATATCACAATACAATCAATATTGCATTGTACCAAACAGAAAACTGTCTATTACTCTGGAAACTGTAACAATAATGTGCAGCCATAGAGTCAGAAGGCGGCCATTTCGTTAGGCACAGAATCAGGATTTTTACAGATTTATAACAGGAGCACCAAACGATTGCCAGTTTAGGTAACAAAGTAGAATTAAACATTGGGAGAAAGAGTGGCTCAGTGAGTAAAGACACTGGCACTGAGTTTGAAGCAGGGGAACCTGGTTCAATTCCCGGAGTCGGCCCCTGGTGACCTTGGGCAGTTCACTTTATCTCCCTGTGCCTCAGGCACCAAAAACATAGATTGTAAGCTCCACGGGGCAGGGACCTGTGCCTGCAAAATGTCTCTGTAAAGCGCTACGTAAAACTAGCAGCGCTATACAAGAACATGCTATTATTATTATTATTTTTATGGTCAGATGCTTTACATATCCAAATAAGAAACAAAAATGAATATCTTCAAATTTACTTTGCACAGTATGTTTTTTTTTCTCCAAATAAGTTCTGACAGAGCTTATAATTTTGCCAATATCACCATAAATGTAGAGGAGAATGCCATATATAAAGGGCAGATTGACAACTAATGCTTAGCGAATCTTGTTTGCAAGGCGCAAGTTTACTACAGCAAATAAGCACATTTCACCTGGTTCGTGAACTTTAGTGAATGTTATGCAGATCTTTATTGATTACAGGAGCTTTGCCTTAAAAAATATGCTCCCTGACCTACTTACAGTGGCCCATATTCTCTAAGCAGTGCTATTCCATAAAACACCTTGCAGTCCACTCAGTGAGACTTGCGTACTTAGCTGAAAGTTGTGGCAAAGACAAACAACCTTCTAGTGCCTCTCTTCCACTGGATACCCAAAAATGCTTCATTAAATCAATTATCACATCATACGGTGGTTTATCTGCACACATGGATCCTGGGATAATGAGATGCAATTTGGTTTACTTTTTTTTGTTTAGTTTTTTCCTCAAACAATTTTTATTAGGCATAAATACATCTTACAAACATTACAATATAGAGATAGCCTAATACAGTAACAAATATTTTTAAATTGGGTGCAGACCATTGGGGGGGATTCCTTTTTTTTTTTTTTTTTTTTAAACACTGTCACTTTTAGCTTTTTATCCATTTCATGGATGGACTCTCTGGAGAGCTTTTATCTTGTCTATTCCACAGCTTGCAGAGAAAATCCTGGGACAGGAAAGCACAGAATCAGAAAACCTGCTCAACAACATCTGTTTTGTAGTTATGGACTCGTTAACTTGAGTCTACAGTAGTTATTGATTCTGGATTTTGAAGCCGGTAATGGTTTTAAATCAGACACAGTATTGTTATACAGTAGTTGCAAAAAAGTGATAAAAAGCGCTCCACGGTGCAAGGCAGTGAAAAACTCACCTCTTAAAGCAGCAGTCCAAGCTGCCATTTATTTAAAAATGTTCCCATTTAATATGTTCATCAATACATTCACACAATGATAAGTAGCTAGATTGCCGATCAATCTGTTCTCATGTGATCGATTGGCGAAGATTTGACTTGGGGGTTCACTAAATGGCTGCAGAGGAGTATTGACTCTGTCACTTTGTAAATGGTTGCTATAGAGATAAAAAGGGCTTGTTACATTATAATATATTAAAAATGTAATTCAGAGTTGTTTAAAAAAAATGCTACAGGTATTTTCTCATAGTACAGAACTGAAAATAACACACATGTAGGATATTGCTTGGTCTACAGCCTTAAATGAAGATGTCATTAGAATAGACTAGTGGTTACTGTCCCACACCCACAGTAACTCCTACCAACGACTGCCATCTCTACTGCACTTATTCCTTCACCTGCTGTCTCTGTAATTCTCCCATCATTCCACTTAGATTGTAACCTCTCCGGGACAGGGATTTCCTTTCCTATTGTCTGATCTTAATTGTTGCACTTATTGTATTATAGTTCCCTGTACTGTATTGTCTCTCTTGTAAAGTGCCGAGTACAGCTGTGGGCGCTTTATAAATAAAGATATACATACATACAAATACCTATGAATCTATTTAATTGTCTTCAGGATTAAACTAAGCAGAAGTAAGAAGCAGTTATACTGTATGAATATGTGACTTATTCCAGTTTTCTAATTACTGTATTTTCAGAGCAAAATAGATGTAAATAAACATAGGTTTATGTCTTGTCCTACAATATAAAATGCATATACAGTGGGACTCTATTTTAAAATGCCGTGAAGTCGTTTTCCCCTTAATATGAATAGACTAGTATACCTCATTTTGAATTGGAGACAATTGACCTTATAGGGGCGATTTAAAAAATAAAAAATAAAATAAGCCCTGCAATGAACTATTGACCCACAGTCAAGTAACAAATCAATAATTCCTTGTATGAAATTAATTGTATGAGGTAAAGTGTGCACATTTCTAAACTGCAAGTGCATTTTCTACAATTAGTAAAGATCAGGACTTTTATCATAAATATTTATAGAAAGATGAAAACATTTTATGGAAAAAGAATTAATCTTGCCAAATAATATTAATATTTAATTAGCTTTTCTTATAGCTTCCTCATCAAAGGCTGTAAATGCAGTTCTGTTAAAATTGTTGGATGGTCATTGCCTGTTTCTTTTGCAGAAACATGTACTGTACAAATAGTGAAAATAAGGAGTCGAGTTTGACCTGCTCCTCTTTTGACCTTCATGGCCAAAACGTTATTACAGGAGTAATATACAGGATATATATCAAAAATATGTCATGCCTACATCTGTTTTAAAAATAATCATTGACCACCATTCTTTGATTCAGATTTTCATTGACACCATCCCAAACATCATGTTCTTCTCCACGATGAAACGTCCATCACAAGAAAAACAAGGGAAGAAGATTTTTAGTGAAGACATTGATATATCTGATATCTCGGGGAAACTAGGGCCTGCTGCAGTGACCTATCAATCTCCAATCTTAAAGAACCCTGATGTGAAAAGTGCCATTGAAGGAATCAAATATATTGCAGAGACCATGAAATCAGACCAGGAGTCCAATAAGGTACGGTTTCCGTTTGTTTGTAGCAGCTGTGACATCTGCTTCTCCACTTGAGATAAATGGAGAAGTACTGTATGTTGCACTACCTTTGAGCATATTGAGGGCTGTCTATAAGCTTGTATAGGCAGATAAGATTAGCTGCAGTACAAAGTGTCAGGCGCAGGGTTGCCACCACTCCGGGTTTGATCTCGGAGACTACGGGTTTCGGCCACGTATCTCCGGGCTACGGGTCTACCTGGTAAATCTCCGTGTGGCGGCTGCATCCTCCTGGCATCTCCCCCTGCAAATCCCGTCAACATGGCTGCGCGACGTCAAAAACTGCAGACTGCCACTTACTTAGTAGCTACATAAACACTCTCTCCCTCAACTGAAAATGAAGCTCTGTTCACAGGGGAGTCACTGCCTGCTGCTGATTCCTGGCCAATCCCCTGCCCTGTATTAGAGCTGTTCTTGCCTTCTGACCAATCCCCTGCCCTGTCTCAGAGCTGTTCTGACAAAAGGAAAAGCTGATTGGCTGGAAATAAACACATTGAAGCGGCAAAAAAATCCGGGCATTACTGAATTAATAATGCCCGGAATTTTAACCAATCAGAGAGCAGGGATTTCAATAATGCCCGGAATTTTACTGCTTTAGCTTATAATAGATATTATAGTTCTAGTAGCTGTATAGTTCCTTGAGAAATGTCGATTTGTTATAGGTTTAGATACTATTTTGGGGGGTGCCAACATTATTTTTAGCTTCAAGGATCCCCCTGTTCCCTAGGCACTTACTGTTTTAGTTACAAGTTTACTTATCGGATTTTGAAAGATGGAGTCCACAGTCATCACCCCCCTGCCCCCTCCCAATTACGTTGCAGCTTTCTATTTGCCTGTAGCCATTTTGATTTCCTGAATCAGAGAAGATCCCCCCCCTCCCCCGATTCTAATTCTGTTTAAAAAAAAAAATTCGGAACCCCCCTCCCAAAAAAAACGAGTTGTCAGGATTTCTGCTTCAACCACAACTCTGCTTTTGTTACCAATGCAACATCATAGCATATCAGATATTACAATGTAACTTTTGGTTTCCACAGGCTTCAGAAGAATGGAAGTTTGTGGCGATGGTGTTGGATCACATCCTCCTTGCAGTCTTCATGACTATTTGCATAATTGGGACAATAGCTGTGTTTGCTGGTCGTCTTATTGAGTTAAATATGCAGGATTGAATTTTATTGGAATTCCATTGAGTCACATGGCAAGTTATTTTATTCTAAAGCACTGGGGATTCTGTTCTCCTTGTTTGGAACACAAATGATGTGTGAACAATCAGAGACATTCACATCTGTTACCTGGAGGATGCTTTTCGCTTCTCAATTTTTTTTAGTATGAGTTGCTGATGTGATAAAGATATCCTTCAAAAGAGAATACCCACAGCTATTTCCATAGTGCATGTAGCAGCTTCTAAATCAGCGAGTCTCAGTGAGGCTTTCTTTAATAAGCAACATGTTCACACGCGGTACTCAATTTATAGGGCGAGTCTGGGTACTGGGTTTCAGTGAATTTTCTGACGGATTTGCTTATGATAAGTGGGTGCAGTCCCACCCAAAAAGAGTTTTACGAAAGACACAATAATGCTAAGTGATCTAAAGGATATTTTAGCAGACTTTTGTATTTATGTATTTCTGAGAATGGGCTAGGGCCAGAGTTAAATAAAGTAGTGGGGAATTAACCCTTAAAATAATGATTTCATGGTTTTCATCTGAAACACATGTTTTGGGAGCATTTTTTTTCTTCTTTTATAAATATTTTCATTGCCACATTGGGCAATTAATGCATTGCTTAGTACTGTATTTTGCTACTTTATGGCTGTATTTACTTGAAAGTGTTGAACAAAACTAATGTAAGAGTTAAAGGCAAACCAAGCGGCACTTAAATTTTTTTTTAGAAATCTTTTTTTTGTTTTAATATATGTAGTCTTCGATTACCTTGATTGAAAATAAATTACCTAAGCTGCCGATCGATTTGTTCTCCCGTGATCGATCAGCAAAGATCCTACTTCCCAGGGTTCACTAAATGGCTGCCAGTTTCAATGAATCCTTCAGTCAGTGTAACTCAGCAACTACAATGTATTCTTATATTACTATATATCACAAAACAGGGAACTGTGCTAAAACCTGATATAGAAATAAAAGGATGCTCTGTATATTAAATGTCATTCAAAAATGGCATTAAGAGTTGAATAATACAATTTGAAAAAAAATGCAGTAAATATTATAAAATAGTACAGAACTGATTTATTTAATTAAAAAAACCACACAAACACGTAGGATATTGTTTGGATTGCCTCTACAACACTTCAACACTAGACCAGTATATGTATAGTGCTATTGGTAAAGAATACAATATGTTCACTTATCCTAGCTAAAATTGAATGCTTGTTGCTTGCTGTATGGCAGGGGGGAGCAACATTTTCGGGGGGGGAGGGAAGGGGGCAATTACAGAGGTCCCGCGCTCTTCCCCAAAGTATTTCAATTAAATGCCGGGCAACGCAACGTCACATGACGTTGTGACATCAGAAGACGCAGGAGAACAGGTAAGAGGGGGGGGGGAGAGCAGACACCGGGGCGCAAATGGAAAAGTTTGCGCACACGTGCTCTACTGTATACTTCAAGGTTTTATTTTTTCTCCTGAACAGATTTAGTATTATTCATGTTAAATTATCGCTTGCTTTGTTTTCTGTTTATTTCCGCTACACTAATGTACACTAGTGGGTCTTGATCTGCATTTTAATGGAGTTGTACATTTAATAAAATGTGGGCTCGCTTTTGGCCTTATTTTGTCTCTTGCCCCCAAAATATTGCATTTATTTTTTTCCTGTTTCATTTCTTGTTAAAAAAATATTCCTAATAGAAAGAAAGAAACGTGTGTGTGTGTGTGTGTGTGTGTGTGTGTGTGTGTGTGTGTGTGTGTGTGTGTGTGTGTGTATACGCTGAAAAGACTGTGCTTGTATGTCCAGTAATGACAAGTAATTATTAATAGGATGTTGATCTAAAGCCCCTTGTACCTGGGCTGATATCTAATATGCAATTCTAAGAATAATGTATGGATCTAATAGCTACTGATTGTTTAAGATGTAAAGTTAATCAATAGTTTGTATAACCATGTGCAGCTGATATCAATAAAACAATGCTTGTGATAATAAGAATATTAAATAATAATCTAGATATTATAAACCATATGTTTAAAAGTGTTATGAAATAATAGAAAAATGTGAAAAAATGAAAAAAATCAAAAATCAATATTTCCCAAAAAGTGTGTACATAAAAAGAAAGTCCAAGATAAAAAAAAAAACCATACACTTTTAAGTCCACTGATTAAATAGTCCCAATTGTTTAGTGCATAGAACAGGATACTGGCAGCCTTCTTTGTGGGCACAACGACCTCCACTCACAAACCTGCATAGAACAAAGAAAAAGCGTGCGATCCTAGTGCATTATTTCTGAAATATGAATGTAATCAATTCCAAAGCTCACAAATTAAAACTCACAAACAGAAATAGTATATAGGCGTTCTATGAGATAAATACTCATGCCCCAATCCGATCGCTGGAACTCCGCTCCACTCCTCCAAGCGTCTGACTGTCCGTCACGAGCCTCCGCCCAGCAGAAACTTGAAATGACAGCAGCCAACAGATCCTTCCTCCAGGAACAAACTTCTGATGTCTTTAGTTCCGGGCAGGGAGCGAATTCAATGATACAGCGGATATCCCTGGTACTTCAATGTAGGTGAACCACACATAAAAACGCCTTGACATCAACAGCACATGTGACCCTACGCGTTTCCTCAGATATACTGATTTCTGAGGAAATGCGTAGGGTCACATGTGCTGTTGATGTCAAGGCATTTTATGTGCGGTTCATCTACATTGAAGTACATTGTAAACATGGTGAGGTGAAACTTGGGGGGGGGGGGGTTGATTTCCTTTGGCTACTCCTCCTTGTCAGATACCACTGTGTGTTCAACACAAGTTTGCACAGGCAAAACCCCTATCTCTTCCCCTCTGGTTATCATTATTGCTTCTCTGATAAGGACAGAATGGGATAAAGGTAAAAACAAAACAAAACACTTGGTTGACAAACACTTCCACACTTCCCTTAAGAAATTCATATTTCTAATAAATGTGCAAACAAATAAAAGCAGCCAAATCTTTGCTATTAGCATAATTAGACATGTTTAGGGAAGCCTATCAGAATATTTACATTAGGTCTAGCAGGATTGTGCTAAACCTACAGATGTAGCAAGACACTGTTTTCGGTGCCACACAAAACCAAGTACAGGCAGTCCTCGGTTATCCATCGGAATCCGTTCTGGAAGTAGCGTTGGATAGTGACACCGTTGTAAAGTGAGTCCCATGTTAATCAGTGACGGTGAATGTTGGATAACGCATTCAGGCGTCGGATAACGCATTCCGGCGTCGAAAAACGTCCCATAGGGTTGCATTGTAAAGTGTTGGATATGCCATTCGTTGTAAAGTGAAACGTTGGATAGCGAGGACTACCTGTATAGATAGATCCCAGGTATTTATACGCAATTTGCTGCTCCCTTACAGTGCGCCACCTGCTGGACACATACTGAATTGCAATTATATAAATAACCCCACAAATAATTCTGCCGACCGACCGTAGCCGGGCTGCGAACAACGAAGTGATCACGTGGCTGTAGTGTCGCACCCTGGCCGCGGTCACAGGGAATACAAGTCTTGCTACATCTGTAGTTGAAACGCTTAGTTCCACCTCAGATAAAAGTGGGCTAATGGGAGATGGCAGCGATCTATTTTGATGAGTTCAATCATGGGGGATTGACAGACACCGTTGGCAAAAAAAAAACAAGCATAAGTATTTGAAATTATTTTCTAAACAGCAAGAGTTGTATATGGGTCCTCCACCAAGGACAACGATCAGAAACTATTGAGCATAATGATTCTCATTGCGGAAACAGTGACGCCCTCCGAGCGGATAAAGGAAGTCATCTACATTTATTCTCTGTGATATCTCTTCAGGGGTTAATTCGTTTGGAGCCTTCTTTGGCTCAGAAATGAGAAGCCTGGTATTGTGCTCCCATAAACAGATACTGCGGCTCTTCAGGGTTATATTTATAGCGGATTTACAATTTAAAAAAAAAACCCTGCCGGATAAGCCACCGGTTGCAAAATTATTCAACATTTGAAAGTTCACTGTTGCTCCAACATGTGAAGAAGGTGTATATGCCACAGCGGGATCAGCCGCCAATAACGTCCAGTAGAGTGAAGAAATCAAATCCGCGCACAGCCACACGGAGTAAGCGAAATATCCTCTTAAAAAATGATTATTTTATTTCAGCCGTTTAAAAAATGGGAGGTAAGCATTTTCCAACGCATTTCGCACCGGTGGGAATAAAAGCATGAACTTTATACCACTAAATTATTTGCTAAACTTTATCCTGTAAACTTAGTGTGAGCTTTACTTCTCTTACATGTCCCATATCTCTCCCTTCTCCTATCGCTTTCCCTAGTTAATCATGTGATATGGATGGGGTGTGCATAAATCCAATTATTGTGTCATTGAGTTAAAGCAGCAGTTCAAGCAATATCCTACGTGTTTTTTTTTTTTTTTAAATAAATCAGTTCTGTAATATGAGAAAATACTTGTAGCATTTAAAAAAAAATAGAGTGTTTTAAAGACATTTTAATGTTTCTAATGTAGGAAGCATTTCCAAAGTGACAGCCCCCTTCCCCTTCTGATAGGCTCTGGCTCTTGAACCCCGCCCTCTCTCTAGCAGTGCACCAATTGTATCTAGTAACTGCCCAAGTCAATCATATTCCAAGAACTACATTTCCCATAATGCTGAATTAAATAACCCTGAGCAAAGCGACTGATTACAGGAGAACGGATCGATCTACAGCTTAGCTAATCACTTGTCAGTGTGCAGATTGCAGGCCTGCACAACTCGTAAAGCGAGAAGGGCCGAACTGCTCCAAGGAAAAAAAATTTGGGCCACGCGGGTAAAATCATCATCATCATCTCTCCTCCAGCACCTCTCATCATCATCCTCATATCTCCCCCAGAACCCCTCACTATCAACCTTTGCGATACTCCCCATCTATCTCTCATACCCCCATCTCTCCCCCTCACCCACACATAATACTCCCTCTCCACATCAAACACACAATACCCCCCTGCACACCACACACATCCCACCCCCCCTGCACCTCACATCCTTCTCCCCCCCTGCACCTCACATCACTCTCCCCCCCTGCACCTCACATCATTCTCCGCCCCTGCACCTCACATCATTCTCCACCCCTGCACCTCACATCCTTCTCCCCCCCGTGCACATCACATCATTCTCCGCCCCTACACCTCACATCATTCTCCCCCCCTGTACCTCACATCACTCTCCCCCCCTGCACCTCACATCACTCTCCCCCCTGCACCTCACATCACTCTCCCCCCTGCACCTCACATCACTCTCCCCCCTGCACCTCACATCAATCTCCCCTCCTGCACCTCACACCACTCTCCCCCCCTGCACCGCACATCACTCTCCCCCCTGCACCTCCAATCACCCCCCTGCACTTCCAATCACCCCCCTGCACCTCCAATCACCCCCCCTGCACCTCCAATCACCCCCCTGCACCTCCAATCACCCCCCTGCCCCTCCAATCACCCCCCCTGCCCCTCCAGTCACCCCCTGCCCCTCCAATCACCCCCCCTGCCCCTCCAATCACCCCCCTGCCCTTCCAATCACCCCCCCTGCACCTCCAATCACCCCCCTGCACCTCCAATCACCCCCCCTGCACCTCCAATCACCCCCCTGCACCTCCAATCACCCCCCCTGCACCTCCAATCACACCCCCCCCCGCACCTCCAATCACACCCCCCCCCGCACCTCCAATCACACCCCCCCCGCACCTCCAATCACACCCCCTACAACTCCAATCACCCCCCTGAACCTCCAATCACCCCCTGCTCCTCCAATCACCCCTGCACCTCACCCCCTGCACTGCACCTCACCTCCCCTGCACCTCACCTCCCCTGCACCTCACCTCAATGCACCTCACATCACCCGTGGAAAAACAGAAATAAACTGTGCGCTACTATCTATCTCCTTATAATTGAATACAGTGCAGTGACTAAACCATATGTAAATAAAGTAAACCACAATACCACAGTGAATAAGTGATTAAATAATTAAATTATAACATAACCGTGTGGTTGATAAGGGCGTCTGCTGCTATAAACATTAGGGGTGGCTCAGCACCCCACACACTCTAAGAAATGGAAACAAAAAGAAAACAGCGCACAACGCCAAATAGTGAAGTAAGTAATAGAATGTATTACAATGTTAAAGGGGTAATAAATCTGCGTACATCAGATAGAAATAACATGTGCATTTAGTGCATAACACACTGGTTACCACTCTGTAGCTGTAAAACAGGACGGTCTGGCACTCAGCTGTCTCTGCAGGAGCCTCTATGATGGTTCTGGGGCATGGGATCCTTCATGCACTCCTCACACAGCAGGACGCTGCTCACAAGGGGATTCCTTTCAAGCAGCCTGGTAATACTGCAGATTCAGACACTTAGTGGGACCGCTCCTCAACCGGCGATATACTGCCTCCAGGGGAATTCCCCTACAGTCCCCCGTCTCTCCTGTGTAGATTTGCTGCTTTTCCCAGCTGCTATGATCTTAGGGCAGTCCAGAGCTGTTGGAATTGCTCTGCAAACCCTTCCGCAGCTGCAGGGGCTTACACAGCGTGCCACGATGCCGCTCCGTCACGTGGTGTAGCGGAGTGACGTCACAGTTCTCGTGGCAATGGAGGAATATGTCTGCAAGTAAAGTGAATAGTAAAGTAAAGCGTTGTGCGCTGTTTTCTTTTTGTTTCCACCTCACATCACCCCCCTGCACATATCCACGTTGGGATCAGGGGGGGGAGCGGCCGCAGAAGAGCTCAGCTGGCTGTGACTTCCCCCTCCATCCCACGTTGCGAGCGGGGGGGGAGAGGGAGCAGGGAGGGGGAGCGGGCCCAGCGCATGCGCGCCGGGACCGCGGGGAATCGCCGCCATTTTTTTTAAAGTTTTTTTTTTTTTTTAAATCTCGTCGCGGGCCGCACAGAGAGGCCAGGCGGGCAGCATGCGGCCCGCGGGCCGTATGTTGTGCAGGCCTGGTATAGAGCATATTGTGCAGATTGTATAGGGGAAGAATATACCTTGTCTGTGGGATCTACCTCAGGGGTGTACAATTACAATTTGCTCCAATCAGAAAGAGAGAGGGAGTCTCTGATATGCGCTGTTACTTTGGATAAAGTGTGAGTTGAATTAACCTACAGCTCCCCACACTTTAATTTTTCATATCATTGGTTGCACTATGTTGTGCTTCTTTATCTTTTTCATGGAAATGCTGTGAACATCTTGCTTTCCCCTACCTTTGCAAATCTACAAGAAAGAAATAGACTCAAGAACAGTCTATTAAGGATTTTGGTTTGAGCTGCTTTTCAATTAATATAGTTATTTTACACTTGGAGGTGTTGTGTATATAATTCACTATTTATGTGATTACGATTTTTATATTAATTGTTCATTTAGTTCACTTTTTATTTATCATTGAATTTACAATTGATTATTGTATGCACTGGCACTTTATATATAAAGTCACGTTTATTATTATTGTATTGTATGTCTTTATATAGTGCCATAAATGTACATAGCGCTTCACAGTAGGAATGCACGGGGTAGACAAATAAATAACAGATAATATAAATAACAGGTCATGGGAATAAGTGCATCAGACATAAAAGTAACAATTATTCACACAAACTATTGAAGAGCGCCCGATAACACACTCTCAGCTTAGTTGCATTATGTGGCAGATTATACATATTTAACCACTGGATGTTATATTTGATATGGGTGTTTGAAATAAATGTGGAAAACTGATGTAAAGAAAATGTAAGACCAAGACAAAATATGTACTGTAATACTGCAACCCCCTCTAGTGCCTAAAGATGATACTTCAAAGGACTTTGTCGAAGAACTGTCTCATATGTAGATAGGTTGCATATTACAATTCTAAAGCAGTCTTGCAAAATATATCATCATGACTATTCTCAGTTGATTTGTATGAAATTGTATATAACAGGATCCTGTGCTCAGACTAGTTGTTTTAACCTTTTCAGTGTTTCATTCTCTATAGCAACTCATCAGTTTGTAGGTTCTTTTCAGTAGTAACAGGAGTCTGGTACCTTCTGGACATAATTAGGCCAGTCTTAACACCACTGATCCAGCAGATATGGACCTACAAGGTCTGGGCATTAAAAATGTTTGCTCAGCACTGAAGCCAATCAATGAAGGGAACACTGAGTATTATCATGAGGGTCCCCTTACTCCCAGTCCTTGGCTCACCAGCATGATATTACAGACGGCCACATGAAATTCAGCTTCAGTTCCCTACTTACCATACTCTAACCCCCTGCAAATTAGTGTCCCACTGTCATCGCATCTGTACACCATCCTCCTTTCAGCCCCTGCACACCACTGACCCTATAATCCCACCCTGCACAGAAGTGTGCCCGCTATCCTATTAATGAACCCTTGCCACTTCCACTTCCACACCAGCATCCTTTCCCTTGTACATCTTGATTCACCTGCGCACCAGTTTTAGCCACTGGAGTGCCTGCGAAAAACCTCAGTGTGCTGCCTGGCTAAGTGGCCCTCTGACTCAAGGCATGGGACCTTCAAAGGAGGCAGTATTGCCCAAACGCAAATGACATTGGCTGCTGATATGTGTTAATAACGTTTCTCACGTGTGTTGCAGATCATTGGGTTTATTTTTGTGTGTATTTGTATATTTTTATTTAAATAGCGTCAGCAGTGTATGTAGAGCTTTACAAAAGAGACTACAATATAGGGAATTATAATACAAATGCAAAAAACAAAATCAGACAATAGTTGAGGAAATGCCTGCCCTGGAGAGCTTACTATCTAAGCAGTATGTTCAGCCACTTACAGGCAGCAGGTGAGGGAATAAGTGCAGTAGATGGCAGTCATTTGACACCATGATTGGTAAGTGCGACTGTGGGTGTGGGACAGTGGCCATGAGTCCAGGCTTTTGAAATGCTTAATTTAAAAGGTGTGTCTTTAGGTTTGACATAAAGGTATGGAGAGAAGGTGCTTGGTCTATACCGAATACAAGGGAGTTCCAAAGGTAAGGGAATGTGAAGTGAAATGGTTTGAGGCGAGAGAGTGCAGTAGAGGTAGAAGGGATGGAAAGGAGACAGTTATGAGCAGAGCGCAGGACATGAGAAGGGTTAGAGATCAAAGCTGATAGGCAGGGAGGAGATGAGTGGACAGCTTTGAAGGTAAGGAGGAAAACATTGTAGGTGGTCTGAAACCTGACGGGAAGCCAGTAGAGGGATTTAAAGGGGAGATGAGCAGGGATTGTTCTGGGAGAAAGTGAAAGAATTCTAGCTGCAGAATTTTGGGATAGATTGCAAAGGAGAACGTTGCAAGACAGGGAGGCCTGTTATCAGTATGTTACAATAATCTGGAGAGGATAAGGATATGCATTAGAGTTTTAGCAGTAGATTGACAGACGAATGGGTAAATCTTGGCAATATAACAGAGAAAGAAGCGACAAATTTTAGCCATTCTGAACGGAGAATGAAAGGGAAGGGTCCGTTGTTACCCCCCTCCATTTTTAATCCCCCCTCCTGTTTTTGCACCCCCCCCCCTCCATTTTACACCCCTCTTACTCAGAATAGTGAATAGGGTGCCGGGGCATGCTGTAGTGTAGCGTGGCAGTGGCGTAGGCACTTGTGCTGCTTCCGCAGCCCCTCAAAATGTGCTGCCCTAGTAATTACACCGGCCCTGAATCTCAGACATTAAAAGTTATTGATGCTCGTAGAGAATTTGTATTATTAATGTGCATCATGTCATTTATTACAAAATTCTCCTGTTGACATTGCCTTAAATTGGAAACTTGGCACACAAGTATAAGAATTGGAAAATAAGTATGCTAATACATTGGGGGTAATACACTAATCTCTGATAAGGGGTATCTGAGCTTGATCCGGTATTAACGGACATTCAAGTCAATGGTAGTTAACGCCAGTTTGTGCTTATGGAAGCTTTGTGAAACTCTCCAATTAACGCTACAAACGCATGATGAGAATGTCTGTTTGGGGAGATGATGAATGGGGAAATTCATGCCAGATTCTGTTGGGAGGCGCTGTGGTGTTAATCTTTGAAAATGCTATTATCTCTTTTGTGATGAATTTTTAAATTATAAGTATGATCAGCAAAACTAAAAACAATTTTGTGTAAAAGTATGTTTTTCTGTGTTTCTTGTTTTTATTTTTGTGTTGTAATGTTGTTGTTTAATGTTTGTAAACCCAATAAAAAAAATATTAAAAAAAAAAAAGTCTCTTTTGCATAATTTTTGTTTCAAACTTTTCTTGGTATATAGATTCCAATAACTTACAGAGAAGGTAACAAATGCTTACACTACATAGAGGGTTTGTGGCTTATAATTATTGGTTAATACCATGTGATAAAAAAATGTTGCCACTCGGAATCACTGAATCAGCAGAAGGTTTCTCCATCACACAGCCACAGTACATTTAGTTAATTTAATATATAACAGTACATCTTTAACTAAACTATTTACCCATAAGGTAGGGATTCTCAGCTCCAGTCCTCAAGACCCCGCCAACAGATCAGGTTTTAAGGATATCCTTGCTTCAGCACAGTTGGCTCAATCAGTGGCTCAGTTTTTATTCTTAAAACCTGACCTGTTGGGGGGGTCTTGAGGACTGGAGTTGAGCACCCCTGACATAAGGCATTAAGTAAGCCACGAGGTCCAGCCCCAATACTGACAGAGGGTTGATATATAAACTTCAACGTTCTCATTTTAATTCTCACTGTAGCTGTAGAACCATTTCCTTTTCTTCTTTCTGGCTTCCTGTCTTTTATTTGCTGTTTGTTACACTTGTGAGATATAATGTGCACGCACCAGCAGCTTCACTGCTGGAAATAAGGATACAAAATGAGGCATTTTAATTATGTCTCAAATAATCAATTTTCACACATTTAGAAATATCAGTCTAAAACAGTCTACTGTACATAAACTTTTGTGATGTGAGGGAAAACTCGTTTAAAAAAGGTTTTATGGTATGTTTATGCTGTGTAGTTATTTAGGGTGACCTTCTGACCTTCAGTGAATATCCTTATTTTTGCTTTAGGAAAACTATGGATGCGATTAGTGTTGCTCTTGGGTATAAAGGCCCACTGGGGGAACAAATTATAGGGGCTTATTATAGCGCTATAACATCCAAAATGGTTGTAATAGGATTTGTATTACTGCTCATACATGGCGTGTGGAGGGGCCTCAGTGTATATAGTTAAGAAGTATGTTCCCGAGTATATAGAAAAGGACCTGTTCCCGTTTGTTATGTTTTAGTTAGGGACAGTGCCCCTTCAGATAAAGTCCCGAGATTTGGCCAAGGTGAACTCAGTGGTTCACAGAAGAAGAGGTTGCTCTTTACAGAGGTCCCTGTGAGGGAACGCAATAGGACCAGCACTACAAGCAGGTCTGCACAAGCCTCAGTCATACTCTGTCTAGGAGTGACAGTACAGAGACTGGAGCGGACTGTAGATCCTTTATCCATATTATGTCGGTCAGAACCCAGGAAGGGGCCCCTAGTGACAGAGCATAATGGATGCTATGCCGAACGGGAATAGGACAATGAGTCAGAAACCTACCAAGTTTCCGCGTCTACCCAGTGTTTTAAGTGAGGGCGCCCGGGGATGCAACAGTCAAGAGTACAAGCAAACCAAATGCAACTGATGACATTCGTAACTATGTGTGCTGTGCATGGATTAAAAGTGCCCTGGTAAAAAATGGCAAATCAAGAGTGTTTGTAGTACAACATTTCCTGGCGCCCATCGTTTCTACCTTTGCTACATCATCTCCCCGCCGCATGAGTCCTGCACCCTGAGTAAGGTAATGCATCCTGAGTAACCACTACAAGAGACACTGATGTAAACTCCCCAGGAGCCGGGCAGGGAGGGTTACACTTAGATATGTAAAAAAAACCTATGCCAGACGTATCCGCTGTCTCACAGCACTTTTATTCATTTCATTTTTTTTTAGTTCAGAACACACAGATGTTACTGGTTTAGGTACTGTAGGTTGCAAATTTGCTGTGACTTCAATACTAGTGCTGTTTGTATGTACGTATGTTTATTTATATAGAGCCATTAATGTACATAGCGCTTCACAGCAGTAATACACGTGCCAATCATATAAATAACAAGTAATAGAAATAACACATAATGGGAAGAAGCGCTTCAGCCATAAAAGTAGCATTTAGGAAAAGGAGTCCCTGTCCTGAAGAGCTTACAATCTAATATAGATTCACTAGAAAGTATGTAATCTGGATAAAAAAAGTTAAATGGGGTTGCAGACATCATTTAATTTTTTTGTGTCACTTTTTAATGTATTTACACACGACACTCATTCCATTGTAAAACTTGCAGTGCTTTAATATGTATTTAAATGTAACATGTAACATAAACTTGTATAATATGACTGTAAGAGTTTAACCACTTCAATGCCAGAGGTGCCTCAACTCATTGCATAGATTGACCTGACCGTCATATACCCACATGAGATATGTGCATATATACAGGGGAGGATTTCCCTACCGGGCGTTCGGGGTTGCCCCAGTGGGCTGGTGCTGCGGGCGTGCTCACCGACCTGCAGCACCAGCCCACCTGCTGTAGGTAGGGATGCCAGGTGGCTTCTCCAAAAATACTGGACACAATGATGAAAGGTGTGACGACACATACACATACACACACACACATGTTTCCTCCTCTCCTTGGCCCCACCCGCAGGCTCCTGACACCTCCTCCTGATTGAGAAAAAAGAAATTAGAGATGAGCTCTACTACCAAATAATTAAATAAGCCAATTCATTAAACCAAAAAATATGAACAAATATATGTATATGTAACTCAACGGTGGTGCACCCAATGAGCAAGAACTACTATATACCAAGAGAGAAGAAATGCAGCCACCACAAGACGGGTGCTGCAGAAATTCATAATAGGGGCACTCAAAAATGAATATAGCAATTGACTGATCTGAATATTTATTATGAGGTCAAAAATAATAATTGAAGTGAACAGACAATAAAATCAATTAAAAAACATATATAAACTCTGCATCTTATGGTTACAATTCAAGCACATGTGTGCGGCAAGCCAGGGGAAAAAAGGGGGGGGGGGATTAAAGATATCATCCAATGTTGGTAAGTAAATACACAACATAGATTTTGCAGATGTTACTGTTGTCTCAGTGATCCCACACCACAGGAAGGGGTTAATAATTAGCCCCTTCTAAGTGAGGAGATCACTATCCAGCTGGAAACAGACAAACAATCAAAACAAAACATAGTGTATGTGTTGCCATGCTGTAAAATGGTCTGCAGTTGTCTCTCCTGCTGGCAGTAAACCTGGTAAGTTACAGGGATGCCAGCATTAATCATGGAGGTTTGCCCTCACACCCTGGTGAGGTGCCCTATGTATGGATGGGAGTGGCTACATGCTCTGAGTCCACAGTTAGTGACATCAGAGATGTGCCTGTTCCTGAGGTATATAAGGCACAGCACTGCCCAAAGTTAGCTGGTTGGAGGGAGAGCGGTGGAGAGAGTTAAAGGAATAAGTCTGTGTTGAGACTTGGGAAATGAAGGGCCCACTAGTGCAGTAACTAGTGACCTGTTTCTACATCAAGCCTGACAAGGCCACACTGTGTCCAGGGACCTGGCACAGGGGTGATCTCCCTGCGGGGAGAGGGGATCCCACTCCATTGGGAGGGCGTACCTTTTCAAGGGACAGCACGGCGAGATGTGCGGCTGAGCTAACCGCTGCAAGGGGCAGTCTGTCCATACCATCATCAATAAAGATGCCCTGTTCAAAGACAACCCCACTGTGTGAGTGTGAAGTTACTCTCCAGTGGAAGTCACCACCAAGAAGGAGTTCCTCATCAGAACCATCTCCCTGCAGACGCAGTGATCCTGATGAGGTGGAGGCGCTGCACGTGATATAGGTAGGACTCGCACACACTACCTCAGCTGCCTGTCTGGATTGACAATCCCTGAGTACCATCATGTGGGAGACTCAGGAGTCCTGTTGCCTACAGGTGCACCACCAGATACGACCATGTAATGGGGACTGGTTAAAACACAGGGGCCAATATGAGATTGGGTGGGTCACACCAGAGGGAATACCCGTTATATTTGGAGGCGCTGCTGAGATACCTGTCAACAGGACAGGCTTTTGATAGGCACACAGGGAAACAGGGAGAGTGTCTGCTGCCACTTTGTGCTGCGTGGGACGGAGCCAGGGGTAGTTAGAGGAGCTGCTGTAGCTGCAGACCGCACGGACGACCTGGGATCCTGCAAGGAGTTAGTGGGGCTGGATCCGGGCTATAGCTGTCCTAGTCACCTTGAGGTAGTGCTAGGGTAGGACGCCTAAATGGATAAACTGGTAACGTAGGTCAGGAATCCTGGAGAGGGTCTGCGCTAGACTGACCAACAGTAGGTAGACGCCCAAGTACTGCATGGAAGAGCCAGAGTACTCTAGCCCATTCCAGACCGCTTATCGAAGGGAGCACAGACTGGTACGAAGGAGATACAGCAGACACAGAAAGAGTGAGCCTAGCCTGAGGTAGTGCAAAAACTAGTCAGATCTACATTAGGTACACAAGGTGGTGCACAAGGCATTTTTATTGTATCGGTGTGGCAGCTGCCCCGCAGAGAGGAGCTCCATGTACAATAAACCAATATACAGTAACCCGATGGCGACCGCAAGAATGGAGGATCCACGCGGTGCGGAAGGTCCAAGATGGCGGACGGAGGCAGAGGGAGAGAGCGCACATGGCATGTGTGCGGGTGAAGAGTAAGCAAAAGAAGAGACTTTTGTGAGCCTGCTGTGGAGTGGTGCGAAAGCTGTGGCTGCACCGTGTTGGTCCTGCCTAGGACCTTGGGGTACTAACTCTGCGGACAGTGAGGAGGACATTGTTGTGAGATATGAGGAACATAATGGACTTGCTTGTCATTCGACGTACAAACAGTCAAAAGCTACCTCAACCGTTAACAAAATTGACATTGCAAAACAAGATGGCGGCTCCCGCTTCCCTGGGAGACCGCGTGGGCCAGTTGCAGAAAATGTTGCAAATTCTCAACTTGCAGAGAGTTGGCCAGGAGTGGCGCCAACAGGAAAACCTCACCCTGATGGGGAGGATGGCGCGAAAGCTGAAGCCGCGCCCTCATGGACTATGACTAACTCAGCCCCGGAGCTGGGTCATCTGACATATTTAAGGGACCTCCCCCTAATCTCAACCAGGGGGAGTGGTTTCCAGTTTTGGCAGATGCGGATGGAGTTAGCTGAAGGAGGGGTTGCCAAACCAGACCTTGCACTTCAGTTGCGAGGAGCCAGCGAGCAGAGCGGACCACTATTGAGAGTGCCTCCTATAGTGACCATGGCCTGCAAATCTGAAGAGGGTTCTCTGATCTCCACCCATCCTTACTCGGCTCCAGGAGGCTTCCTGATACTTCGAGTGGCTGGTACAGAGACAGTGGCATGCCTATGCCTACAGTGTCGCCTGCCGGGGGGTGTTGTGAGCACTACAGCGCGATGCGCGCAATGTGGCCTGCAATATCTGTGGTCAATGCCGATATTCGTGCCGGTCCAGGCAGTAGAGGCCGCGGGACATGTGGCCATGATCTCGGCGGAACTCCCAGGTGCTCTTTGGCGGGAGTCTACTGATCCCGGAGAAAGGGGATCGGGCAAGGCTATCAAAGCTTAGCCAGACGATAGGCACAGTCACCGACGCGGTGATAAACGGGAGGCTCAACGTCGCTCACCGAGCGGAGTGTCCCTTCCTAAAGCAAAGTTGGATTCCTCGGACGAGGAACCTGCGAGTTCTACCGCGTTGATGACCCGACCGCCGGTGAGCCACAGCGGCAGTACTATCAAGAAAGTACCACTCACCTGTGTCGTCGGTGAGCGGAGTAGGATATCGCCTGTGCAGCGGCAGCCTAGAGGGGAAGTCCCACGGCCGTGGTGACCAGCGGTTCCGATGGCGGCCGATCCACCCTGACACCACGGAGTGGTAAGCAAAGTCCCTGCTTTTACCAGGCTCCGAGGGTGGCAACGACAGAGGAGGGATGGTGCCAGGCCCAAGCGGTGCCACAGCAGAGAAAGGTGTTGCCAGATGTCGTAGTGGAGGAAGAGGTCTCGCTTGGGGATCCAACCCAAGATGGCGGCGAGTCACGTGCGTTCCAGGATGTCGTTTCCCGGCGGGCAGGGCGGAGCCGACTGGGAGATGGCTGCGCCTCCTCGCACGAGCAGTGTCAGCCGATCGCCTAAGTCGAAGAGGAGCGGGCGATCGATGCGGAAGGTGAAGAGCAGTGAGACCGGAAAAGCGGAGAGCCCATGCGGTGGCACCGGACCAGAAGAGCGGGTCGTAGCCCCACGAATACATACTGTTCGGCCCTATGCCCAATCCCCGGCCCTAGCTAAATCCAAGGCCCTAGTTAAAGCCCCGGCCCCAACCACCTTTTCCTTTGGTTCCTCATCGAGCTTAGGGGTGTCAGGGGGTTCCCGGGTCACTTCTGATGAACAGACTGGGGGAAGCTTGGACTGTGTTACATCCGATGATGGTTCGGTGGGAGGGAGGTATTCTCAACAAGTGTCTGTGTCGAGTGACTGTCTAAGTGTTGTAAGTGTCACACTAGAGAGTAGGCCCAAGAGGGTAGAATCTCAGTCCCGGTCAGCCGGGACATCCGGAGTATCCTCCTGGGGAGAGCTAGAAGAGGGGGAGTCCGTGGAGTCAGCTCCAGAGGAGGTTAAGGAGACCCCTGTTTGAAGGATATGAGGCATGGCTGGATAGAACCAGGTTCATCTTAGAGCGAGATGGGGTGGTAGACTATTGGTGGGCCAAGGGAGAGTTCACGGAGGAGGCTCATTTGAAAGCAATGAAGGACCGGTGGTACGATATCAGTCGAGGCCTAATAGAACCATTGGGTCCCAGCAGATTGGAAGATCCGGTAGAACCGGACGAACCCGTCATGGGTGCTGCCAGGGAGAGCAGGGAATACTAAGTTGATAAGGGCCAGCCGAGCTGAAAGGGCCTTTGTAGCAAAGTACAAAAGCTCACATGGATTAGAGTACCCCTATGTCCCAGAATCCCTCATGCAGGAGATAGAGGATCAGAGGGATGGGTGGCTACGAGAAACAATAGAAATGTATATGGTGAATAAAGGGGGCGCAATTACTGGGCGCAGAGCGGAAGAGAGAATCTCTCAGCTAATGAGAGTGTGGAGCATCGGGCGCAGTATATACATGCACAAGGCTGTATATAGACCTGAGAGTGGCTTGCCCCGGGAATACCATATCACTGTAACCGATATGGCAGGTAGGGAGGTAAAGAAACCAGATCTTCTACACTATTATTAGGCAGACAGTATAGCGAGGTATGTTTCTAGATAAGTGCCCCCTGCTGGTCAGTGAGCGCCACAACGTTAATTATGAAAACAGTAATGTTGTTTTGATTAATTATGTGTTCCATTTTACAGTGCTTCCTGGAAAAAGGTACACCAAATTTAGGTCCCAGTCGGGGCGGTGGGGATTCACCAGGGGGAGATTGTAGCCATGCTGTAAAATGGTCTGCAGTTGTCTCTCCTGCTGGCAGTAAACCTGGTAAGTCACAGGGATGCCAGTAGTAATCATGGAGATTTGCCCTCATACCCTGGTGAGGTGACCTATGTATGGATGGGAGTGGCTACATGCTCTGAGTCCACAGTTAGTGACATTAGAGATGTGCCTGTTCCTGAGGTATATAAGGCACAGCACTGCCCAAAGTTAGCTGGTTGGAGGGAGAGCGGTGGAGAGAGTTAAAGGAATAAGTCTGTGTTGAGACTTGGGAAATGAAGGGCCCACTAGTGCAGTAACTAGTGGCCCGTTTCTACATCAAGCCTGACAAGGCCACACTGTGTCCAGGGACCTGGCATAGGGGTGATCTCCCTGCGGGGAGAGGGGATCCCACTCCATTGGGAGGGCGTACCTTTTCAAGGGACAGCACGGCGAGATGTGCGGCTGAGCTAACCGCTGCAATGGGCAGTCTGTCCATACCATCATCAATAAAGATGCCCTGTTCAAAGACAACCCCACTGTGTGAGTGTGAAGTTACTCTCCAGTGGAAGTCACCACCACGAAGGAGTTCCTCATCAGAACCATCTCCCTGCGGACGCAGAGATCCTGATGAGGTGGAGGCGCTGCACGTGATATAGGTAGGACTCGCACACACTACCTCAGCTGCCTGTCTGGATTGACAGTCCCCGAGTACCATCATGCGGGAGACTCAGGAGTCCTGTTGCCTACAGGTGCACCACCAGACACGACCATGTAATGGGGACTGGTTAGACCACAGGGGCCAATATGAGATTGGGTGGGTCACACCAGAGGGAATACCCGTTACATATGTATTTCCCTCTGTCCATGGATGTCCCAGTGGTAATAAACTTGCATGAATGCACATGAGAGAAAGTGTACCAGCAAAAACTAGATCTATTATAACTCTACAGTGACTAAGATGTTAAACACCTAACAGGGAACTTCTAGTAAAACTACATATGGCCTTCCATGTAATTCCCACTGAGTATTGATGATACTATCTCAGACAAATGATTACAGCATTCAAACTATCCACTGTTTAAATACTGAGGTGCTCACTGTAGAATATATCACACAAATGTTGGTCATAATTAGCAGTACACTCCGCTCCATGCAGGCATAATACTTGCCAAACCGTTGGGTCAAAATTTCAACGTTACCCGCATGAAAAGTGCAGCAGGCAGTCACAAATATGCAAATGGTTTCCCCCCCTCCCCCATTAGTGGGAGGGGAAGACTGTCAGCTGTTAACCGCCTCCGCATGCAGTTCCACCGATCGTGGGGGATTACCATCCAGCAGCATACAAAGTACAGCAAACAGACCCAGGGATGCACAGGGTTCCTTTCACCAAATCAGTAGGGAAGAGAAGCTGTCAGCTGCTATCCGCCTCCGCGCGCGGCTCCATCAACCACAGGGTACACAGGATGTGTGTGTAGATTACAGACCACCACGGCAGACGCAGGATCCCCAAAAGCTTGCCAACCGATCAAGAATGCAGAGAAGAAGACGCCGAACGCGGCGTTTCGCTAGCTGCTTCGTCAGGGGCTTGCCATAACATGCAGAGTTTATATATGTTTTTTAATTGATTTTATTGTCTGTTCACTTCAATTATTATTTTTGACCTCACAATAAATATTCAGTCAATTGCTATATTCATTTTTGAGTGCCCCTATTATGAGTTTCTGGAGCACCCGTCTTTTGGTGGCTTCATTTCGTCTCTTTTGGTACATAGTACCTCTTCCTGATTGGCTGCTGCTGGGTAATGCAGCCAATCAGGATGGAGGAAGCTGCCCAGCCCCCTCGCAACAGCCCAGCTCTCTCCCTGCTCAGGGATGTCCCACAGCCCTTCCAAGCCGGCCAGGTCACTATGTCCACAGAGGTAATACCATACTGGACAGTGTGTCTAAATACAGGACACACCGGTTCAATACTGGACACTTGGCAACACTATGCATCGCGATTGAAGAGGTCCTGCACTATTTTCCACAACAATGAAACTAATTGCCTGGGGAGAGAGCAGGGCCTCTGTAAGACTTACTTTTTCCGGAGCGGCGCTCCTCCATCGTCGTCATTGTTCTGTCCCAAGCACACCCTGATAGATGCGTAGGGACAGGCTGATTAACTCAATCCCATGAATCAAGCAAGGGAACCTTCTTACTTGCTGAAGTGTTTATTTGAGGCAACAACATAGAAATAAAAAGGGGGGGGGGAAAGTACTGAGGAAACACTGGGACATGAGCGCAATGGAGGGGAAGGGGGCTATGACAAAAGTGGGCTAAATGCAAGATATAGGGATAGGTAAAAAACAGTAACTTTACAGGATAGGAGAGATGACTGCTCAAGATGGCTGCTGGTACTAAAAGACAGAATGCTGGTCTGGGCTGATGGGACATTTACTGGGACAATACCACCTGGCAAGTTTGCGTGTGGGGGTGGGGGAGAAGTCCATCCGGGTAAAAAAGGCAGGGGGGTTGCCAAGGCAACTGGCTGAAGCCAAGAAACCCACAAGGGGTCACAACATTGTTGCAACAGCTAGGCTGAGGAGTAGTGTTGGACCGGGTCCTCATTTAAAAAAAAAAATGGGTAACGGGTACCCGGCCAAAATTAAAGGTTCTACCCGGTCGGGTACCCGGTTTGGCACTTACCTGCAGGATGGCGGTGACATCTAGGACCAGCAGCAGTCCTGTGGCGGTGGCAGCATCAGGTGTCTTCAGCCGGCGGTGGAGCTGCAGGAATCACTTCCACAGCACCGGAGCAGGTAAACAGTGTCTGTGTGAGCCGCCGGGGAACCACATGACCGGAGCAGGAGATGGAGCGTTCCTATTGGACAGATGGCTGTCCAATAGGAACGCTCCGTCTCCTGCACCGCCACAGGACTGCTGCTCCTAGATGTCGTCGGAAAGGTAAGTAATTAGATTATTTCCAGCTGCCCTGACATTACCCGACGCCGAGCCCACTTCTCAGTTGCCGGGTCCGGGTAATGGCCGGGTAGCTGGAAATGTGCCGGGTAACGCCAGGTACCGGGTAATTCCGGGTACTCAGTACACCACTACTGAGGATGGCTAGCAGCATAAAGACAGAGAAAAAACACAGTCCTGTTCCAGGGCAGTCATGATGCCACGTGTAGGAGAGCCGGCAGGTAAGTAAAATGCCCTGGGCCACATTTTGCCCCTGTATATATAATATATTTTATATGTGTGTATATATGTTAATACAGTGTCTTTCAACAGGGATTCCTAGGAACCTTTGAGTTTCCTGGATATCCCTAAAGGGTTCCGTCCAATTTTCAAGTCATTTGAAAATTTTACCAAATCCAGAACAATTTACAATGCATCTGATCTCAAATGCGCTATTAGAGAGGGTTGGGGGTCCTCAGACTTTCACAATATAATTATAGCGTTCCTTAACCAAAAAAAAAAAGTTACAAATACTGAGTTAATATGTAATTATAGCTTATCAAGTGAAAAAATATTCAGTATTTATTGTAAACCAGAAATACCCCCTCTTCAGCAGCAAGAGGTTTCAATGAATTGTTAAACAGTAGCCCTATTATTAACACTATAGTACAATGATATCACCCTGGACTCACACAGCAGCAGAATCAGCAGCAGGCCACATGTGGGAACTGTTGCATCACTGGAAGGTTTCCGGATTGAGGGGAAGTCTGAAGTTTTTTTTTTTTTTGCTCGACTCAGGGAGAGTCTGAAAAACAAGGCAGAGCTGCCGGTGCCTGGGACAATCAGAGAGCACGTCAACATCTGGGAGAAGTCATCGGCTCCTTTCAGAGCTTCTTCCCCTCGCTCAGTAAGTGACAACAAGGCAGTGGGTGGGTGATCTCTGTCTCTTGCATTTGCTCTTGTGAGTTTGTGTGGCTGGTGGTAGACACAAGCTGGGTTGTCAGATACTTGGCACTATTCTGGTGCTGCTCTGTATCTGCCGTGCAAAGATCATTTGTACTGCCATGTCATCTGGTGCAAACCAGCGGTCGGTGCATTTTAAACAGAGACACAAGGAAGATCCTAAAATCCTCTTTACAGTCTCAGGGATTTGGCACATACAATCTGATTATGGGGCAGCTTCTCGTGGGTTGATCCCACTGAAAGCCTCCGATTGTCTTTATGATTTTGTTTAATTACCAATGTAATGAATATGGCACGTATTCATTTCTTTTGCATGCCTGCAGCTTGTGATCGTGGCTTCTGATTTGCATCCGGTTGAGTTTTTTTTCTGGTAACTCTTGACCATGCAAGTGAATACATTTGTAATTAAAGGTCTGTAATTGATGCTGAGAGAGATGTACGTGGGACTGGGTAGATGAGCCATGAGAGCTTTCGTATTTTAGAAATGCAAAGTTATGTGCTAAGAGAGTTTCCATTCCATGCATAGAAGAGAGCCAGAAACGATTTGAACTTGAGCTGAGGAAGTCAGATCACCAGATAACTAAATAGCCGCACAGCCTGTTTATCTAAAAAGGGATCTGTGAGTAAAGACAACTAAATAGCCGCACAGCCTGTTTATCTAAAAAGGGATATGTGAGTAAAGACAACAAACTTCCTCTCTGGTTATCAGATGTATGCATTAGCACCAATTTTGCACTGTGCTCATCAGGGCCAATAGGATCTGAGCAGTGCACATATTGCAAGAGGATGTTTTTAAATTCTGCATCAGTGGCCTTGATTGTTTTCTTTGCATCAGTAAACGCTGCGATTTCAATGATGATGGAAAACCCATTAAACTAATGGAAAACTAATTAAACTGCATCAAATATAATAAAGTTGATGAATAGATTTCTTGAAAGCGTCAAATGCAAAAAGACAAATTGTGTATTAGAGCAAAGTGTCTTTGCCTTAAAGCAGCAATCTCGTTGGAAATATCATTTTTAATTGTATATATTTATTTTTAAACAGGATTGGAACTGAGAGGGTCCCCTGTATCATTTACAGCTCCAGGGATCATCCCTAGTTCCAAAGATAGTTACTCGTGTTACTTCCTGACTTCGGGGGATTAAAATCATTCCCACTGTCCTGTTTTTTTTCTTTCCTGTTTTTAAACAAAAAACCTTTTTGTTGTGGTTGCAAAAGTGGAAACCAAGGGCTCTCCCTATAGATGAAACACGCTACTTTCAGCTCTGGGAGCACCTGGTTAGTGGGATACTTAGCACTGAAGGTAGCGCGTAACATTCCCACCTGGGGGAAACAAAATGGCAGCTTGAATCTCTGTGCATGGGCCAATAGGAAGCAGCTTCCTATTAGCCCGCACAATGCAGCACTACCTTCTCCGGTACCTATCTCGGGAAACGGGCTTCCTCCCTGGTTCCCAACCCAGTAAAGAAAAAATGGATGGCCAAAGGTGAAACTGCTCTTTTTAATGGGGATGTGGCTTCCTATTTGCTTGTGGTACCCACAAGATTTGGTGGCCATTTTGTTTCCCCTGGAGAGAGATTTAACACCTTTAACAGTAACGCCCCAGAGCTGAAAATATCCCCTGCTTCCAACCGTGTCAAATGTTATAAAAATCCGAGCAGCTGGGATTTTTGCTTTAATACTAAAACACTGGTATTCAACCCTTAGAACTGATAGTGGACTGGAGGGGAGTGACTTCTCTCCTTCAAGCGGTCATGTTATTGGAGTGCCGGAGGGGAAGTAGCACTCTGGCTCCCCTGGCACTCAAAGGGTTAAGGAAAGTTTTTTTTTTTTTTTTAAATATATACTTTAACATGCTTAACTGTATAATGATAAGTAGTATCTATAAACTCTTCCAGACTCACTAACCATCGTCACAATGGAGAAATTACAAATTCAAACTGCCTACAGCAGTGGGTTTTTTTTGGTTAAGGAACCCTATAATTATATTGTCAAATTCTGAGGAACCCCAACCCTCTCTAATAGCGCGTCTGAAATTAGATGCATTGTAAGGAACCCCAACCCTCTCTAATAGCGCGCCTGAAATTAGATGCATTGTAAGGAACCCCAACCCTCTCTAATAGCGCACCTGACATTAGATGCATTGTAAATTCTTATATATTTGGTACAATTTTCGAATGACCTGAAAATTACAGGGAACCCCTGTTCCCAAAGGAACCCCTGTTTAAAATCACTGGCCTACAGCAACTGTCCTGTATTCCACAATAAATAACAGGAAAGTCCTTTGCCACACCAGAGTTTTATTTGTATAGTAATGATAAAGAGCAGTTGCAGTTTGAGACTATTAACCTGTCTCAGCCAGGTTCCCTAAACGTGCCTTACCCCATAACCACACAACACACAGTGCTTCCACTGCAGCCAAACATTCTCGGTAATGCCATCCAAAATGAACACAGGTAGGCCGGGAATTCATGAAACAGCGATGCTGGGTATCGCACCCCAATCCGACGGTAACTACCATTCTAGTCAGTTGCAGTTACTGCTGGATCTGGGTGTGATACCCCGTATGTTACAGTGCAAAAGGGGACTTATTTGCATGTCATTACCCAGAATCTCTGGCTGCTGTGGAAGCACTGCTTGTGTGATTATGAGGTAAGGCTGGTTTGAGGACATGTTAATGTGCTCATAAATGTTCTTTATCATTGCTGTACTTTATGGTGGTACGTTTTTCTCACTGTTACTCCCCATAATCTACTGTAATAGGAGTTTGACATCTTATTGGCTGTTATTAGAGTCAGACACTTGTAAGTTGCCAGGTCTCCTACGACCTCCCCCCCCCCCCCCTGCCGCCCGCAGCATGGAGGGGAAAGGAGGACATTTATAAATGTGCTGAGGCCCATGCAGGTGCCATTCCTTAGACTGACCTTATGAGGTTTATACATGTCCTAAGTGTTAATGTAACAAAAATAGGGAGGGGGAGGGGGGGGGAAGCAGGCTAGGTGATTAGTTAAGAAAGTATAGCTGGCATCACAAAACCTATAGGTTTTTAGCATGACTAGGGTCAAACTAAGTAAGGAGTCATATAAAGCAATCAGGTGAACCAACCTTACAAAAGATTATTATGGTCAAGTTCTGCTGGGCCAAATTCTGTTATAAATAATAGAGACAATGAAAATTGACAATGGGTACTTCTATTTGGATAGCACTACAGTGACCATGCAAATACAACACTTGCAGCTATGACATCACCGGTCCTGATTGTCTAAGAGACCGGAAGCGGCCCAGTCGTCATCTTGGAAGATGACAACTGTCCTCTTTGAATAATTCAGTTGCTCCTCAACTGTAAGCGAGGAGACGGCTAAGTGTAGGATCACCATTGTCCTTCACTAAAAAACCCCAATGTTAAAAACAAGTCTGAATAGGGCACCGCTGTGGTAAATATACTAAGTGAAAGCTACCAAATTCCTGGGGGCACCACAATTTGAACAGGTCTGGAAAAGCACAGATAGGTCGAGAATAACTGTCCGCATTAAAAATGTGATAAAGATCGCCACACCTATTTTTTCTCAATACGTACCCCAAATTATCTTTTTAGAGCAGTACCAATATTGTCGACTCATAAATGTGGCCCAGATCACCCTTCCTGAAATTCGAAGAGGTAATTATGGTAGACTTAAAAAAAAAAACTTGTCCACTAGCCCTAGATGAGTTTAAAGATGTGTAGTGCAGAAAGAACGTGGCTGCCAATCGCCACTCTGTGAAGGCGTGCCCCACAATGCCTTGCATGGCGTTATGCAAGGCATCATGGGGCATGACTTCGGCAAGCAGAGGAGTGAATGACAACTCTGCTTCCAAAGCAGATCTTTAGCAGCTTGGCCTTTCCAGCACCGTCTCCCACAGTGGACAAATGGCCTCTACTGGGGACTGATGAAGGTAAGTAACATTTTCCGAACCTTGATAATTGACATTGGAGTGGTCAGTAGTAAACAAAAGTTTGGGAACTTCTGATCTGACTTCTATAAGAGAAAAAAAACAATAGTAAGAAGGGGGGGAAAAACAGAAGGGCATTTCATGGTCATTTTATAGATTGCAATGTTTGCAGAAAAATACAACCACATACTGTATCTGTCATAATAACAGGAACAGACAGGATGTGGACACAGCATTGTGGACATGTGAAGGATGCTGCTAGAGAGGTTTTATAGATCTGTAAAAGCACAAACACGGAGAAGACAATGCCCAGGAGTCATGAAGTCAATGGCCATTACCGCCAGACTAGGGCGCAATCTCCCCCCATCGCGGCTTCTTGATTTCTGGGCAGTGTCTTCTAACTTTGAGGACTTGTGGGCTAATTTGAAGCTGCAACATGTTAAAACGTAAATGAAAACCTTCTCCACTGGGCAGGCTGCAATGCCGGATTCTTCATTTTCATTTCACAACACTTGAAGGTTACGTTGTCAATGATGAAATGGTATTATACGTTTACCAAAGAGGCAATTCCCCAACTTTTATTATCATTTTTTTTTAATTACTGAAATTTTTTATTGAGTATTTTTTGTACATACAAAATAAAGTTAAACAAAACGTATAACACAAAGAAAAAAAAAAGAGGGAGGAAAGGGTAGCATTTGTAACAATATAGCACTGTACACAACAATTTAATTACCGCATGTATCACTCTGTTCCAAGTATTCTAATCTATATATGGGGATATACCTGCGTGGCGGAACCAAGGAGCCCAAATCTCAGAGAATTGCGAAGTAGAGACGTTCAGATGGGCTGAGAGTCTCTCCATATAGACTATATGCCAAATTTTGTTGTTTAAGGGTGGGGGAGCAGATTGTTTCCAATTTTTGGCAATTGTACACCGTGTAGCGTTTAACATTTGGGCTAGTACTCTAGCTTTTTTTTGGGGGGAATATTGGCCATTGGTTTTCCTAACAATATATATAGTGGGACAGTGATTTCTAAGATCTTGTGTATTGGGGTGAACACTTCCGTCCATGTTTGTTGGATTTTGGGACATGACCAGAAAATATGCAGAATATTCCCCACTTCACCGCAACCACGCCAACACAGAGGGGAAACACCTGGGTGAAAAGAGTGCAGCCTGGCAGGAGTCATATACCATCTGAATATTAACTTGTAAATATTCTCTTTAATTACAACGCATGATGAATTTTTGGAAGCAGCTTCCCAGATATCTTTCCAAATATCGAGATCTATACAGACGTTAAGATCCCTTTCCCATGATACCATATAGTTATCGGGGGTTTGATTGCTCTTCATAGAGGATAAACTTTGATATATTCTGGAGATAATGCCCTTTGTTTGGGGCTGGTGTAGACACCAGTCCTCATACAAAGTTAAAGCATAGGGTTGACTTGATTTGTAAACTGATTGGATATAATGCCTAACCTGGAGAAATCTGAAGAATCGGAAGAGGGGATATCATGGTGTGTTTGTAGTGAAGCGAATGTGGGGACTTTCCCTTGAGTGAGAATATCCTTGACTCTCGTGAGTCCTTTTTGAACCCAGGTATGAGAGTGCGGGTTTTCTGTGTAAAAAGGAAGGGAGGGGTCAGAGAATAGGGGTTGCATGAGAGAAGGGGTACCGGTTACTTGAAACTTAGATTTGAGGGATTCCCAGAGGTTGCAAGCAAAGGATATCACCGGGTTCTTGAGAATTTCGGGTGGTCTAGCCTTTTTATTGAGCCAGAGAATTTTTTTTATTTTACATGGGGAACAAATCAAATCCTCTCTCGACCCACCTTCTTTCGGTTGGGTTTGAATGCCAGCTAACAAGTTGCCCTAGTTGATCTGCTCTATGGTAACTTCGGAAGAGCTAAGCCTCCTTCTAATTTGGACTTATAAAGGATATCTTTGCGAACTCTGGGTCGCCTGTTTTGCCAGACAAACTTCAGAATTTTCTTCTGAATATTATTTAGATCATTCTGACAGATTTTAACCGGGAGAGTTTGAAAGAGATAGAGGAGTCGAGGTAAAATATTCATTTTAATAGTAGTTATTCTCCCAAACCAGGATATTATATATGGATTCCAAGTGGCTAGGTCCTTGACTATCTGGTCGAAAAAGGGTTTAAAATTTGCATTGTATAAAGTTGAATAATCTTTTGTTAATTGAACCCCTAGGTATTTAATATGGTTTGTATTACATTTAAAGTCAAAATTTAGTTGAACTAATTTTACTAATTCTTTAGGGAGATTTAAACTAAGGGCCATGGATTTGGAATTATTAATTTTATAACCTGAAAGGGAGCCGCATTATGATAGAACATGAAAAAGGTTAGGGAGGGATGTGAGAGGTTTTGAAAGCAGAACACACAAATTCCAAGGGGAGCATGAGGAGGAAACAAAGATAAATTTAAGTGCAGCAGAATAGCAATGTGGAAAAAACCTCCAAACGACTTGACTCTAATAGATTGACTACTTCCAAGATGTAAGAGTCAATAAGACAGGGTTGACTCATAAGTCAGTGGTTGGTGAGTGGTAAAGTTGTCATCTAGGTGGATCAGGTTCTCAGGAGGATGTGGCCCAATGTTGAGAGGTAGAAACTGGCATAGTGCAGATCAACCAAGGTAAAAAAGTTTTATGGCAATAAAAGTAATATACTCACAATCTAACAATAAAAAACGGGCACATCACACTGCAATAGTGTAAGAAAGGGTAACTGCAGCCAGCTGGCTCTCCATCCCGCAACGCTCCCTACTTCTCCGTCTCTGCCTCCGGTCAGCTGTGACACTGCTCTGGCTGGCGTCTGACGTCAGATCCGGGTCCGTCGCTAGGTAAGGGCTGGATCTTCCGAGACTCCTCTGCTGATGGCTCCGTTCTGGATGAGACTCCCACTCTACGTGTTTCGCCACGTGTTAGCGTCGGCTTCGTAGAGTGGGAGTCTCATCCAGAACAGAGCCACTATACTATTGCAGAGGTTTTGAAAGCGTCAATAGTATATCATCCGCAAAAAGAGCTATTTTGAATTCTTCCGGCCAACAGAGATACCCGGAATATTGGGGTTCATCCTTATCCGGTATGCTAATGTTTCTATGGCTAAGGCAAACAACACAGGTGAGAGCGGACAACCCTGTCTAGTTCCATTTGAAATTGAAAAGGGGTCAGACAAAGAGTTGTTCATCCTCACTATGGCCGTTAATGTGGAGTATAGTGTGTTTTATACTATTTAAAATGTTGGCTGTGAATCCCATCTGCGAAAGCGTAGCTGACATAAACTGCCAATCTAATCGATCGAAAGCTTTTTCTGCGTCTAGAGAGAGTAACAGAGATGGGCATTTTGTGAGATTTGCTACGTGTATTAGATTCACCGTCCTCCTTGTGTTGTCAAGGACTTGTCTGCCCAGGACAAACCCCACCTGGTCCGGATGAACCAATTTAGGGAGGATACTATTTCATCTGTTGGCCAGGATCTTTGCATATAGTTTTAGATCTATATTTAACAGTGAAATGGGTCTGTAGCTAGAGCACAACAGAGGATCTTTCCCCTCTTTTGGGATTACCGCTATGGTAGCACGGAGCATGTCTCTAGGAGGGGGAAGGCCTAGTAGCATCTCATTAAATACTTTGGTAAGAAATGGGAGGAGCGTTGTGGAATATTTCTTATAATAAAGATTAGAAAATCCAGGGGCCTTCCCAATTTTCAGGGATTTTATTGCTTCCGTAATTTCCAGGGGCTCTATAGTTTTTTCAAGGATTGTGATGTCATTCGGATCTAGAATGGGGAGTCGGCATTCTGCTAGATAATTTCGAATCTTTATTGCTCTTTTATCTTTTGCCGAGTCTCCCACTGGGCCTGGTAAGTTTTATAAAGGGATGTATAGTAGTCCCTAAATGCGTCATTTATAATTTTGGGGTTGTGGGATACTGAGCCATTTTTAGTGTGGATGTTATGAATTTTAGCTTTGACTTGTTTTTGCTTTAATTTACGTGCCAACATTCTATCTGCTTCATTACTTTTTTCATAGTATTTCTATTGAGTCCATCTTATAGCTCTTTCTGCGTTTGACACTAACAAAAGATTTAGTTCGCCCCTCACTGAGATTATTTGCCTGTAATTTTTGCGGGAGGGGTTTGATTTGTGAATAAATTCTAGCTCTGATAGTTTTTGTGTTAGTATTTCAATTTATTTATTTTTTCTGTTTTTTTTCGAGAGGCCAAGGCAATCAATTTGCCTCTTATCACTGATTTGTGGGCTTCCCAAAGGGTAAAAGAGGAAACCTCTGGGGTGTTGTTTATTTCAAAATATTGGGCCAGGTCTTTTTCTATTAGTTGGAGGTTTTGTGGGTTCAATAGTAGGGATTCATTCAAGGACCAAGACCTTGTTTATTTTTAGTAGTGAGGCCTACTAATCTGGTTATAAGTGTAGAGTGGTCTGACCAAGCAGAAGGGGCAATTACTGCTGAGGAAATATTATCACTAATTTGTTGGTCTATTAGGATATAGTCCATTCGAGAATAGCTATTATGGGGGTGAGAAAAAAAGGAGAAATCCTTTACTTTGTTATTTAATAATCTCCAGGAGTCTACCAATAACAGCTCCTTGGTCATAGATACAAGTCCCCGAGTAGAGGGAACTATTTTTTGTGGCGGTGGGAGACTGGGGGATTTATCTAAATTTGGGTCCATAATTGCATTTAAATCTGCTGCTAAAATTAAAAGGCCCTTCTGGACAGAAAGAATTAAGCTTTTTAGTTCCTGGAAGAAAGATTCTTGATTTTCGTTAGGGGCATAAGTGTTGACTATTGTTATATCAGTGGAGTCCAGTGACCCTGTAATAATTAGAATTCTCTCCTCGAGGTCACTTTTAATTTTGTCTATTTTGAAATGTAAATTTTTATGGAGAAGAGTGTCTACGCCATTCTTTTTCGTGGGAGCTGATGAGTGGTAGACTAGAGGGTAGTCACTGCTGAACAGCAGTGATTGATCATCCTTTTTCAGATGAGTCTCTTGTAACAAAATTATATCTGTAAAACATACAGGACACCTGCAAGCTCATATTGAACCCCCAAAATAACCACAACATATATATAAGCATATAGCTAGTGTTAGGGACCCTTGAGATGTGGTCTGCCGTGTAGTGGCTCAGGGGCTTACAACACTTTGGCCAAAATGTTAAACTAAAAGACCATTTTATTTAATAGATATCTATACATATATATTTAGGCACTGTACCGTGTATAGGTTTCACTGGATGTGCACTTAGCTCTGTCTGTGTTTCATGTTCTGTCTCTGGTTTTAAACAAAATTATTTCTCCTGACAGTCTTTTGGCTTCCGAGAGGGCAATACGTCTCTTTCGGGGGGTGTTTAATCCCTATTATCATTATTTTTAATGATATTTTGTTCTTTGCATCATCTGAACCAGGGTTTTTGTTAAAACATGATATTTTGGGCATCTCTGGCAGCAAAAGGGTTACACTTCAGGAACCTCTCTAGATGTGTTGCCATTTTGTGTGTTGGCAATTAGATTTATAATATCTTTCCTTTTATGTAGCTCTAGCAATATATGCAACGGTCTACAGAGGATGCTGTGTTGACAGAGGGTACCTGTTTCTGTGCGTTTTTTGGGGTGTCTGAGGCCCAGGCATATAAACTGATTTGCCAATGGTCACAATGAGTGTATACAGGAGTTCGAGCAGGGTTTTTTCTTACCACTAAGCTACGCCTTTAACCACAAAATCCAACATGGACGCATGCCTGGGTGAGCTAATAGAAAGCTATGATGGGGTGGTCCCAGTGGGAGCCTAAGCATCTGTTAGATGTCCAATACTGGTTTGAAACAAAATAACAAATGGGTATGATATTTATACACGCCTGTAGAACAAAACGCTTTTCTGTTGTGAGTCATCTCTGGAAACAATGACTCCGCAAGCAAAAAAGCTGTGAAACTTATGATAGGAAAGAAACCTTAATAAAAAAAAGACTACAAGGAAGAAGCAAAGCTTTTAAAATGGACATGTGAAGGCAATAAATTGTCCGAGCCGCCGGATTTCTGTCCCTTGTTCTGCTCATTTAATGGTCTCTGGGATCTCTCGTCCCTCACATATTCCATTCCATCCACAGGAAGGAACCTTGCAAGATGATATAAAGACTCCTAAATATAAAGACCCACGCCGGCTAATTTGTAATGGTCCTTAAAAATGTATTTTGCCATACAATGAGTTAAATTACATTGAAATAGCAGATTGGGGTGACTGTTTCTCTAAGCAGGTCACAGTGACTTTAGCTTGTTATAAGTTGACACGTTGTTCAAAATAGTGTTACATGTCTAGTACAACAAGATACATACTGTAGTGCCAACGAGTATTCTAAAATAAATCTGGGGCAATCGCCAACAAGACCCGGGTACATCCTGGGTACATCCTGGGTACATCCTGGGTACATCCTGGGTACATTCTGGGTACATGCTGCAACATTTCAGTGACATTTCTGCAGACAGACTAATGGCCCATCGGATTAACAGCGGTGGTCCCTGGCAGTCCCATTCAAACTAAATGGGACTGCCAGTGACCCCTGCTGTGTTAATCCGATGGGCCATTAGTCTCTGCAGAAATGTCACTGAAATGTTTGCAGCATGTACCTGGATCTTGTTGGTGATAGCCCCAGATTGTCTAAGGCAAGTTTTAGAATACTCGTCGGCGCACCTGTAGTCCCGGAGTCATCAAAGCACGATCTGTTGTATCACACCGGAATAGATTTGCCATTAACCCTTTGAGTGCCCCAAGACGTAGTCACTACGTCATGGGGACTGGCAGGCCGGGGGGGGGGGGGCCACGATGTCACTACGTCATCCTCAAAGGGTCTGTTTCTTCCCCTGCTTTAATCTGTCCATTAGTGACAGGGAGGAGGATTCGTCCTCCTCCGGTTCTCAGAAAATGGCAGTTGCGGTGAGCCGGAGGGGCCGTGGGCACTCGGGCACCGTGACCCCTCCGGCACTCAAAGGGTTAAAGCCAGTGGCGGATGTAGCTGATTCTGGTGCGATCGCGCTCTGTTGACTCCGGCACTATGTCTCTAGTATTCGTCTCTTTAAACCTCCCTTTTCTGAGCAGCTTGTGTTAATGTTTGGCATACATGACATAAAAGGGAAGTTTCGATTTTTAAAGAACCCCCCCCACCCCCCACCCCCTTCTCACTTCTCTTTATGTTGTAAAGAAATAGCTGTACTGTACTTGGACGTCTTACTGCAAGCAAAATAAATAAGCCTAAATAATACCAGATCACTGGCAGTTTGGCCTGTAGTGCACTGCTTTAGATAAAAACGAGGTCATTAGTATGTGCGAACTATGAAGTTGCAAACAAGGCTATTTTGGACGGTTATTTAATATGTACCTTTTTATGTTTCAGTCCTGTGTATGGATCTAATTGGTATGACTCGGTAATATATGCTTGATTCTTAGACCTTTAGGAAATGTTCAACCACATTTAAAGGAGCCAAACATCACTATTTTCAGCTGCCTGGTACCCAATACACGTATTGGTGAAGTTACTGGGTTTAGATCTCCCCCAGGGGAAACAAAATGACTGCCAAATCTCAAGCCAATAGGAAGATGCTGCATCATCGTTCGTGGCTTCCTATTGGATGGCCATTTAAATACCCTTTAAAAACCAGGAAGTATCTTGGGAACTGGCATGTCCTCAGAACTGAAAATAGTAGGGTTCAGCCCCGGAGGACACCCCAGTTCTTATCCTGTAAAAAAAGTGGGAGTTTAGTTAGGGTGGATTGCTCCTTGAAGTATATTGTGGAACACGGAGACCTGCAACAGTTTAATCACTTTGCCCATCTTTTAAAACAATATTGAGAAGGCCAAAATGTTGGTCCATCAAACCTCCACACTTCGGGGGTGCAGAGCAATGTGTTGACAGCCTCCATGGCAGCCGTGGGTCAATAGACCATGGATTCTGACAACTACCACGCTATGTTTAGTAGATTTAATCCTACCATAATTTCTTCACTTTTTTTCTTTTTTTTAAGATATGAATGTGTGAATTTCCCACACCCTATTTATTAATTGTAAAGTTACAATCCCTCCTAGGACCAAACCGCAGGGCAGTAACTTATATGAGGTTATAACACAAGGGTTGATTAAAAAAACCAGTGATTTTGTGAGCGGTATGATTCTTATAGCTGCTACTTTTGGTGTGATGTTGCTATGGGGGGTAACACGGTATATATACTCCATAGCAACCGCTCGCGCCGTTATCGACCAAAAACATCCATTCAAGTCAGACGATATCGGTGTTAAAAGCCTTTTTGGAGTACAGTATATTAAATCCGGGCCTATACGTTCAGCGGGACCCACTCCTTACACCGACGTCTTTCTATTGTTTGATCCTGTGGTGAGCAGCAGAGTTCATTCTATTGCACGTTCCAGGCTCCCTGAAGAAAAGGAAAACCTTTTTTTTATTTGTACCGTGCAACTAAATCCAGGTAAAGTGACGATATATTCCTATTTGTTGATCTGTTAACAACAGTGGGGTAATGGAGTTAAATATGAAGACTAGCCTGGATTCAAATCATGTTGCTGACGTGGAGTCAGCTGGCAGGTACTGTACTGTATGTTGGCTGCCAAAGGAACAGAAAAGTCAGCTGTTTGCTTTAGGCTATGTCCATAGTGCAGGATACGGCACGAGCTATGTAGCTTGCGCCGAATCAAACACTAGGACTACAATGTATTAGTGCATAGTGCGTGTGCACGTGCGCTACAGGGAGACCGGCGCTTCGCGCTACAAACAGGTTTGTATTTCCCATACGACGGCCGAGTCATTTGAGCTGTGCGTCCAATGAGGGCGAAACCAGCTCCGTGATGTCACGGCTGCGCTCCCCCCCCCCCCACACACGCCTCCCTGTTGCCTCTGCCTGCAGGACAGGATATATCTCCTGCTGCAGGCGAGTGTGCGCTGCGCCGAGGAACGCGGAAGCTGGCGCGTTCTACTATGACACGCAGCCTTAAGGATAATGGTATTTCTAAGGATGTATTTACATTGTGAAGTTCTGTAGAATTTCTCAGCATTGTAAGTCAATAACAACAAATTCATGAAGCAACATGTCATATTTTATTAACACATTTATTGATTATTGTTTTTCCTACGTCATTTTAGTAATTTGTCCAAAATAATTGTTACATTTCTTGGAGTTGTGAACCTTTTTTATTTTCTCGTAGTAACAGCTATTTTTCATTCCAGAGAGAAATGCAAATGTAGTAATAGCAGCATAGAAAACCGCTGGTAAAAAGTAAATACCTTTGTAACTTTTCTTTAGGGTTTTAAGACTTTACATTACTATCAGAGCAGTAAGTCACTTTACGACAGGAGGGGCAACTCCAGTCCTCAAGGTGCCACCAACAGGTCAGGTTTTCAGGATATCTGGGCTTCAGCACAGGTGGCTCAATCTTCGACTGCGCCACTGATTGAGCCATCTGCGCTGAAGCAGGGATATCCTCAAAACCTGACCTGTTGGTGGCCCTTGAGGACTGGAGTTGCCCCCCCCCCCCTGCTTTAGTAGGAGTTCAATTGTTATTAGAATGATTTTTATTTCTATTTTCCCTAATAAGTAGCAGCCCTCGGCAGCCAGAAGCGTATAGACATACTCCACATTAATATACAATGTGTTATTGACTTAAACTAGCAATGCATCTGTAATGTAAAGTGTTCCAGGCACGTGCGGAAGTGAAGGGGTTAAAAACGTTGCGTGTACATGATCAGAGTGGCAGAAAAAAAAGGAAGTACAGTACAGAGAGCAGTGAAGAGGAAGTTTGCCGTCATTTGCAACTTTTACAGGAAATTAACCAGTTGTACGGTTTTAGAGGAACGTATCTTGCTGCTCCCTGAAGTAACGCAGGTCAGTGCTTCTTATTTTCAAAGCCCAAAAAGCCACTCTCTTTTTGAAGTTTCCTGTCTGCAAAACCGTTGTTTTTTTAATCTTAAAAATCCCTCGACTTTCTATGGGATTTTTCTTTTGTACCGGGTTTGCTGCCAAATATAACTTAGTGGCAGCTGGTGGGTTAACTCCTGTGCTGTTTGATGTAGAGTAGAAACTGTTGAATAAGCCCTGTATGTCTTCATTTATTTGTAGCGGTTTGTAATATTCCTCTTTTAACGTCAGATTACCATAGCAGATGTGAGGCATCCTATTGTGGCACTAAAAGATGGGCAACTTTGTGAAACTGGAGGACAGAGCTGGACTTATGGTATTCCTAATAAATAAATAACGAGATTGAAGTAGATGGGGTCAGTTATGCCAGTGCTTGTGCTTTGGATGGGGTTTGCTGAATATATGGGCATGTGTTTTTTGGGGAAAGGGATGATTGCAAATTTTAGCTCCATTTGACTTATGAACGAATGTTTTACATTCAGATGGCAATGCCGGGTCAGACCAAATTGTGCATGAAGAGTAGTAACTTCTCTCCACAAGTGCTGGAAGCTTCAGGAGAGTAGCACAGGGAATTACTAGTGTCCTATCCGAAGATCACGTAGAACCTTCAGATTATGAGACTGACGTGACACCTATTGCTATTGTACTAACAAAGGCATATGGAGTAACTCCTATGCTATTACTGCATTTTAGTACTGAGGTACTGTACACTTCTACCGACTGCATTGAGAAAGAAATGGTAGAAAGTGCCTTTGCTGTCCTTTTTTTTTATTTTTATTATTTTTATGCTGATTGAATAACTTTTTTGGAGAACTTTTTAATGTGAACATTTTTTACAGGGGCTGTTAAATATAGCTGCTTTAAAAAAATAAATATATATATTTTTTAAGTGTGTTTGTGTGTGTTTGTGTGTGTTTGTGTTTGTGTGTGTTTGTGTGTGTGTACAGTGGCCTGGATTGCACCAATAAATAATCTTTTGCTTTTATATATCAATGACAGTACATGCAGTGCTGTCTCTGTCTTGTCTGTCTTGTATAGCACATACACAGAGCGAACCCTGCTTGTATGCACTCTGCGCACAGAATGTAGAGGCACAATGATTCACTGTCCTAAAAAGCTTGCCATCAGTTTTTGTTAATGCTCAAAACACAAGTCGCTTACTCCAATGGCACGACGACCTGACACTAAAGTCATATAGTTATACTGAAATGATGTGAAAAGAACTAGAGCTTTTCGTGCATATATTTGTCATCTTAAACTCTTTTTGTTCCTGGGGGGGAGGCCTGCTCAATGGTTGCATAGAGTGCTGCATCTTCCAGCAGTGACAGAAGATGAACCCCTCCTGTGGCCTGCCTGGCAGTGCGGGGGTTAATGAGAGACAGTTGTACTGTAACTTCTGGGAAACGCTCCACGCTTTCTCTGAGTGACAGCAGTGCCTGTGGCAAGTGAATGACTTCTTGTGCCACGCTGGGATAAACATTGTTCAGCCTAGCCATTTAACCAGTTATAACACAAGTACAAATGGGAAGTGACACCTCACTCTGAGGATTGTGCTTTATGAGAATGCAATGGTTCATAGCGGTTGTGTTTACGAGCTGAAATTCATGTTCTTTTCTGTGGACTAAATTGTCAATGAAAGCTCGAATGTACTAAACAGCGCTAAGCCTTGGAGCACCTTAACCCCTTGAGTGCCAAGGAGGCCTGCAACGCTGCCCCCTCTGGCTCTCAAGGGGTTAATCAGGTGAATCTGCTTACAGCTGGGCACCGTTTAAAGCAGCAATGTCTCCTGCTTCTGGTATTTCGTATATGTTTTAGTTTCGAATCCCAGAGCAAAACTTCTGCTTTTTTTTTTTTTTGAACCACTGTGGATCCCTCAGATGTTCACCACCAATGTACCAATACTTTGCAAAAGCAAAATGGCCGCCAGAAGCATCATTACCAGGGAGCAAGTCATTCAGGCTAATGGTGTAATGACATGTGGCATGATGGCCTTCTTGATTTTGCCGCTGCAGCCAGTGCCCTGTTTTTCCTGCCAGGACCTCATTGGTATACTTTTTCTCCTGTAAACGGTTATTTGCTTTTCCTGCAAATAAATGTGTTGTGTGAGTCTGAAGTATATCTCATAATAAAATATTTGAAATGATAGGACAGCATTGGATACCCAGAGCTGATCTTGTACATTTTAGTTTCCCCTCTAGTAATGGTTCCCAGCGCCAGTCCTCCAAGAACCCCCAACAGGTTTTGGTTTTAAGGATATCCTTGCTTGACTGAGCCACCTGTGCTGAAGCAGGGATATCCTTAAAACCTGGCCTTTTGGGAACTACTGCTCTATAGATTACAATATGATCCCCCTCTTACATGTAACTTCAGTGGGATCATCGATTCCCATTATACTTCAGTGGGATCATCGATTCCCATGGTGCTGGAGACTCCTACCACTTCCGTGGCCACTGCACCCTCTTTCACTTCCTGATCATGTGACCGTGACGTCGATGGAAGAGGAGGGTCCTTCCCACCTGCGCAGATCATGATTAGGATCTCGTCACAGGGGCCACTGGAGTACCAGCCCTCATGGTGCACACTGTACATCCACAGAGCACTACAGTGGTTAAACTGCTATATCGGAGCACTATGACACGGAAACCCCATTGGTCAATGGGAGTTTCCGTGCCATAATGCACCCATTGGCACCATTGCAGTTTAATGACTAACCACCATACACTGCAATGGGGGTTTACACACATCAGATACCATAGACTTTAATAGAAATACCCCTCCTACACATTCCCCTATACATTTCAATAGAAAAATACCCTCTTACACACACACACCTGATGCCCCTAGACTTCAGTGGGAATACCCTACTACACACACGAAAAGCAACCATTGGGTGGGATCACCTCTTCTTACACAAACAAGATGCCCCCATAACTTTTGAGGCAATCACCCCTTTAAATTATCTTTTAGAGCATGAAAATGGTTGTATTGTATGAGATACATTCTTCTTAATGATTAACCCTTCTCCGCCAGAGCGCTAGGATTATTATGAAGAGGGCCTGTAGTCTTACATTTCAGGCCTTTTTGTAACTGTAGGGCACCGTTCTAGTTGTCCGATTGGTCATATAAAAGTGTAAATGCATTGTGGGTCATAATATTTTGTTTTAATGGACTTACAAAGGGTTTTCTCATAGGTGCATTAATGTGTGCGGAACTCACAAGCTCTCACTGGCCTCTGCTTCCGAGTTCTTCTGAAGCTCTGTTCACCCTTTTACATCTATGAAAAACTCTCTCTTTGGTCCATAAAAAAACTTACAACACACATACACTATCATTTTGCAAAGCCCTCTGAAGGAGAAAGGATTCATTGCATATTATTTGACTTCTTAGGAGGAATTAAAGGGGAAAACCTCCACAATGGTGACTATTTTAAAGAATACTACACATTTGTTGCTTTTTAAAGCAGCAGTCCATGCTGCCAGTTTAAAAAAAAAAAAAAAAATATTTCCCCCCTTCCCCTTTAATATGTGCATCAATACAATCCACAGAATAAGTAATTAGCTAAGTTGCTGATCGATCCGTTCTCCTGAGATCGATCGATGATTCGGCTCGGGGGTTCACTAAATGGCTGTCAGTGGAGCAGAAGAGGACCAAAGATGCAAAGTTCTGTGGGGAAGATCATGTTACCAAGTAGTCACTAGATACAATTGGTGCACTGCTAGAGAGCGGGTAGGGCTCAAAAAGGGGTGTGCCAGAGCCTATTTCAGAAGAGGAAGGGGATGTGACTTTGTAAATGGTTGCTATAGAAACAAAAAATGCTTGTTACATTATAATACATTAAAAATGTAACTGATTTATTAAAAAAAAAACACATGTAGGATATTGCGTTGTCTGCAGCTTTAAATACTTTGTAATGCAAGTATAACCATCCTCACACTGAAGAGACCCAAAGGGTCATAACAGCTGTCTGTGAGTAGGTTTACTGGCTATGCATTATTTAACCCAGGCTGTGCTGAAAAGCTGTGTGATACGCTTGCTGTATGGTTAGACAGCAAGGTTCCATGTTAAAATGGATAAGGAGTAACAGGTGACACTGTGCTCATTTGCATGTCATTTCCAAGAATCCCTGACTGCAGTGAAGCAATGTATGCTAAGAGATAATGGTGAAAAGCAGGGTTGCAGACCTGTCTGAGACGGGAATGTCCTTACAGGTGATATTTTTATTTGCAGTATGCTGTACAGTGGATGGGTTTTGTCACTTTTTACCCACCATCCCTTGTTTAAACAGGTAGTCCAAGCAGCTTACAAATAAATATAAATATTTTTTTTTGTTTTCATATATGCAGCCTTTGATTACCTTTATTGAAAATTAATTTACTAAGCTGCCCGTCGATTTGGTTCAACCATGATCGATCAGCAAAATCCTGTTTCCTAGGGTTCACTAAATGGTTGCCTTTGTTTCAAATCAGTCCTTTAGGCCTCGGCCATGTTCCTTGCTTGCTGGCGGAAGCGCGCTCCCGCTCAGCACTGAGCCTCTACAACCGCAATTAGAGCGGCTTTAGTAGGGGCTCACCTGCGCTTCCGCAAGCGTGCGGAAGCGAAGGTCTTAGGGGAATTTAAAATTCCCCCGCTTGCCGGCGCGACAGGCCGGTCACGTGAGCGGTTCGCCCAATGAGGGCGAACCAGCTCCGTGACATCACTGGCCCGCCCCCGGCCAGTGATGCGCCCGCTCCCGGCCCGCCCCCTGACGGCCCGCTGACAGCGCATGCGGTAAGCAACCGCAAGGCCAGGGAATGCACCCGCTTTCCCTGCGCCTCAGCGCCCCTCTGCACGCCAGCAGAGAGCATGGCTGAGGCCTAAGTCAGTGTAACTCAGCAGCTACAATGTATTCTTATATTACTAAGGTAACATTATCTATTGTTACAGTTGACCGCTCAAACTGCTGGGAATATTGGCAACAAATTATCACAAACAGGAAAGTGTTGCAAATATCTTGCACTGCTGGGGAGATGGGCTAAAGCCTGCTATAGAAATGAAGATGCTCAGTATATTAAAACATTAAATATGGCATTAAGAGTTTTTTTTAAAATAAAAACAGGTAGTACGTATTATCTAATAATACAGAACTAAAAAAACCACATATGTAGGATATTGCTTGGATTGCCTCTTTAATGTGTGGATACATTTTTTTTTTCCTGTAACTTTAATTTTAGACCACTTTATATCAGAGAATAAAAGAAATCCCTAGAGCTCGAGTGATTAAAGATATAAACATATAAAGTAGAGTTCTTGATATTAATTCTTTCAGTATCAGAGTGCCACGGCACTTCCAGCATTTGCGGTCATGTGATTGCTCCAGCAGTGATCACATGACCACCACTGCCCAGTCAACTGACAGAAATGGAAGGGGAACAGTTTCCCTGATCAGCCCCTGGGTAACGAGCATGACCCCATGACGTACGTGGTATGTCAATAGGGCAACTGACATGCAAGGACCTGTGACGTACCAGGACATCATAGGAGCAGTGAAAAAGATAAAGCTGCAATCCTGCCATTTCCCCCCCTGTCCCCCTTTTTATTTATAAGATGGGAACTGATAGGTATCCCCGGAGCTTTTTTTTTTTTTTTTTTTTTTTTTGCTCAGTGGGCCTCTCGTTTCCTGTGATGCTTGGGAAGTTACTGCTGGTACTTCCTGGTCTTTAAGGGGGATTTAAATGGCCATGGATTAGGAACCGCAATGGATGATGTTGTGGCTTCATTTTGCCGCCCCCCATTAACGCAGGCGGGGTAAAAAAAACAAGCAGATGGAAGTAAGAATCCAAAGTCGATAAACCATATTCATAGGATATTATCAATCTGCCATTCAATTGATAACTCCAGAAGGGCCTGGTTCAAACAGTTTTACATCCAATATATTTTCTATTGCTTCCACCCAACCTGAACCAACTTCATTAGCAGTGTCCCCTATAGCTGTCCTTATATTCTTTTCATCCATCCAATCTTTTTTTTTTGCTATTGATCAAACAGATCCTTTTTTTTCTTTTTGTAAAATGTTTTCCTCTCTGTTTTACCACCACCACTTCCCTTGGATAATTTCTCCGTCAAAGTATAAAAGTGGAAGTCCCTGTTGGATTTTTGCCCAGCAAAGAGCTTTGATGATGTAGCATTGGTTCAGTCCAAGGAACACCAGGTTCTGCTTTCACACAGCTTTTTGAAATCATTTTTCTCATGTGTTGACTCTGGCAGTAAAAAAAATTTCAGTAGCACTATATGGCCACATTTACTAAGTGGTACTATTCAATAACACACCACCTGTGGCCGGAAGATGTCTTGCAGCATATTTACTTAAATAGGCAATAAGTTTTTTTTGCGACATTGGAAGATGTCTTTTGGAATAGTACAACTGCGTAAATATGAGTCGTAGAGGGATATGTATCAAGTGTTGCAATCTCTCAAAAACCAGTGCAAATTGTGTCGTTTTGTGTTGCGCCAATGTTTCAAGGAGCTTTGCTCCAGTTTTTGCTCCACTTGGCGCCATTAGTGTTTTGGGCAATTGGAAAAGGGAGGAGCTAGGGGAGGAGAGTCAGCGCAGTATTATGAGATGTATCAAATGCTGCGCTGATAACTGGGGCAGTTTTCCTATATCTTTGCTCTACCTTTTAGGGGCTAATTATGTATACCCCAAAGTGGCCATTCTGCCCATTTCCTGATAATCCCCATTGAAGTCTATGGCTATTTGTGCCCGAAAACGTCCTGACCGACGGCTTTGGCATATAAGGAATAGGGCCCTGAGACTGAGCAAGTGTTATACTTCTTGAAATGATTTGCAGGTGCCTGCGATTTTTAAGATTTCGGAGGGAGAATAAAAATGTGACACAGACTCTATCCCGGGAACCTTTTCATGAGGTGGCTGACAGATCTGCCCATAATATCGCTGTCACGCCTATAAACTGGTTGCTATTGCGAAAACTGTATTAGAGCATTAACAAATATTTGCGTGTGTGTGCATGCTGTTGTTTTTTTTTTTAATTCATTACAAATTGCACTTGATGGGACCTCTGGGGGAGTGTTTGTCAATCTCGTGTGTTCTCTATCTGTTGCGCAATCATTCCTTATCAGAAAGGTAATAAAGTTAAGAGCGGAAGAAGGGGGTGGGGCCTGTTAAGGGGCATTTCTTGTGCAAATTGTTGAACACGACACATCACACAAAAGGGAGTAGCCAGAGGAAAACACTCCGTCCCCAAGTCTTAGGCCTCACTCAAACAGGCCGCGTTGCGTCCGTCGCAATTTCTGGTTGTTCGGTGGAAGTTTTCAAACTGAAAACTCCACCGGCAGCAAAGTGCAGGGTTGTCGCTGCAACATTTTGCTGCCACAACCAAAAATGGAAATGTGGTGCTACAGTCGCGAGACGTGAGCTGATTCAGACAATAAAGGCGTGTTTGTTACGCCCCCACCGCCACGTCCCCAAACGCCGCAACCCAACTCCTGCAGTTTGAGCAGAGATCGCTGGGCTGCAGGAGCGCGCGGCGGAGGCGCGAACGCAAGCACGCTGAAGTAGCAGTCTGTCTGAGCGAGCCCTTAGATTAGCATGTTTAGAAACTGACTGTAAAAGGGATGGCGTCACAGCTTCCTATTGGACATTTAAGCTACCATTATGTTAGCCCCAACTAGCCAAGCCAGGTTTACTACCGGGACCCCCTTCTGAGGTAAGTATCTCGGGAAACAGGTCTGATACTGAAATTAACACGGATCAGCCAGGAGACCACCTGATACGTACGTACGTATGTATGTATGTATGTATGTATGTATGTATGTATGTATGTATGCCTATACATACACATGTATGTGTATATATACACACACACACACACACTAAAAAGTGTCACCAGGAGTGCTGCTTTAACATTTCAAATTACCCAGATGTTACCTCTTAAACATATCACTGCCATTACTACACTTGAATCTCCTTTAAAGATATTACCGTTTTGTTCCATCGCCATGTGATGAAGGAATTAAATATAAACGTTTCCTCCTTTTTTGCCTGGTGTCAGAGTTGTTCTAGCCATTATTCTTTTTGGTGTTGGAATAACTTTTTTTTGTTTTTGTTCATCGCTGTGTGTGTGGTTCCGGAGGAAGTCTGCTCTTTTTCACGCCATATCTCTTTGATGGCTTTAGTCTGACCTGAGGAAGAGAGGAGAACTCTCGAACTCTCGAACCCTTGTCTTATAATATCAATTGTTAGTCCAAATAAAAAAAGGTATCGCCTAATAGTGAAGTACTCATTTACTTTGCACTATCGCAACTGGACTAACGTGGCAATGTCCACATAACTCATGGCTTTAGTGCAAGAAATGTTCATTGGTTGTAGGTTGTATCTTTCAATTGCCCAACAGAATAATTCTATAATAAATGTAATAGATTTCAAAGTCTCTTAAGGTCTATATCAGTGGTGCGCAAACTGTGGGGGCGCAGGTTTTCTGGGGGGGGCACGGGCGGTTACAGAGGTCCCGCACTCTTCCCCGCGGCATTTTACATTAGGCCTCTGCAACTTGTACTTACCGGGATTCAAGTGGCTTCTGCTTACGTCGCCATGGCAACGCGGCGTCAAATTCTGCTTTGGGGTCACGTGACCCTCGGCATCATTTGACATCGGGTCACTCGGGAGGGGGGGTCCGAGCACAGGGACTGAGACACGGGGTGGGGGGCAGCCAAAAAACTTTGCGCACCCCTGGTCTATATGATTTGTATACATCTGGACATGAGACCTGTAAGGTGTAGAACGCCCTGCACACATAATTACATTTGTAAAGAGCTCCCTTTAGCTGTGTTGACAGCATTTTCTGCTGTAAACATCAATTAATCTGTGTAATAGGGTAATAATACTATAACCATTTCCTCTTTTACCCTGTTGGCTGCCAGGATTCAGCCCCAGAGGTGGCTGTGTGACTGCTTCCCCAGTACAACTACAAACTGCTTTATAATTGCAAATGCTAAATATTACTAGTGCAAGGAATTATTCTCCTTTTGTTATGATCCATTATATACAGCAAAATATCAAAAGCTATATAGATGACATCAGGATGCTAGAGAAATGTGATATAATTACTAACACTTAAACCAATTTTAAACCAAATTAGTATTTGAGTTAAATATATTTCATTGTGAATAAAGATATCGAAGACGTCCTTTTTCTAGCTAAAACAACACTTTGTGCAAATAGGGTATTTTTTACTGCAACTATAAATACACATAAGCAAACTTCCTCTTTATTTTGTGTCAAGATTGTACAGATATGTGGGAGAGATTAGATTATATTTAAGGTACAGTATTTACACTTTTAGGCTCAGAGTATACAGCTTGCGTGTGTGCGCACTCGTGCACCAACCTCAAATAGGCATTAGCCAATGAGGCCGCTCCGTGTGTGCGCACAACGCAGCGTGCTGGCGCGACTGCGATTTGAAGAGACACATTTTTTACTGACGTGACATCAGTCACGTGAGCTGGTTAAGCCAATAAAGGCGAACCAGCTTCGTGACGCGCCCGTCACGACCCCGCATCGCCGCCAGCAATATGAGCAGCGAACGCTGCTGCTCCAACCGCGCGGCAAGGTAAAAGCTCGCACTCTCGCAAGCAAGCGGAGTGTATGAGCTTAGCCTTAGATTTTAATGACAGGCTTGCGGAACCCTGGTTGAAAATCACTGCTCTACAGTGTAGCCTTCCCCTCACCTATAATCTATCCTAAACGCTGCTGCTAGAATCACTTCACTCCCTCCTAAATCTGTCTCGGGATCTCTCCTGCTGAAACCTCACTTCTGGCTTTTTACTAAATCCCGTATTAATTATAACATTCTCCTCCTCTCTTTTAGGGCCATAAAATCGCCTGCCCCTCCTTGCATATCAACATAAATGTCTCGCTGCATACCTGCTTGCCTCTTGATTCTGCTAAATAATGTCTTCTGTCTATCCCTTGTTGTATGCAACTCTCTCTCCCTCCTAAAACCTTTCTCACTTACTGTCCCCCATTCCCCTCCAAGCACCCTCTCCACCTTTTTTAAAGTCTTTCTTAAAACACACCTCTTTAATGAAATATTTGAATAGCTCTAAAGGTACTAGTCCCTTGACCAGTACCATACATCTCATATGCACTTACCAAGACACCTTCCTACTCTCTCTATAAGTTCTCAATATTTACCACTTAGAATGTAAGCTCTTCGGGGCAGAGGCTCCCTTTTTCTAATGTTTACCTCTGTCTGTAGCACTTAGTCCCATTATGTCTCTTATTATTCTGTATTACTGCTGTGAAGCACTATGTACATGCATGGCGCTATACAAATACGTACAACCAAAGCAGCTGCTGGATATTCCAACCAGATGCTAAATCTCACACGCACTTTTTGGGACAGGACAATACTCCGCAGCCTATCCTCTCATTAGACTATTTTTCTCTTGCTCTGCCATTTAGGGGCAAATGCTATATTCGCCGAAGCAGCTATTCTGCCCATTTTCGGATGAAAGTCCCCATTTTACGTCCTGACTGACGGCTTTGGCATATATGGAACAGGGCCCTTAGACTCACCAAGTTTTATACTTTTTGAAATGCGCTACGGGTGTCTGCGATTTAAGGTTACAGAGGGAGAATAACAATGTGACACAGACTCTATCCTGGGAAGAGAAACCTTTTCATAACATAACCTGCCCATAATAAAACTCTGTCACACCTATAAACTGGTTGCTATTGAGAAAACTGTATTAAAGCAGTAAGACCCTTCACCCCCAGAATGTTAACTCCTATAATGTTAGTATCGTGCCCACTCCACGTGTCCTGCTCAACAAACAAAACAACCAGTGTTAAAAAATCATGATTGCCTTAATCTCTAGAGCAGGGGTTGCCAACTCCAGTCCTCAAGACCCCTCCCCACCCCCAACAGGTCAGTTTTTCAGGATTTCCCTGCTTCAGCACATACATGAAAACGAGAGGTAACTCTCAATGTATTACTTCCTGGTAAAACATTTTTATAAATGGTGTGCAAAGAAAATGCAATTCAGTACAGTCGTACATAGGATAAAAAAAAAAACCCTATTACTGACCTCCCCAGTGGTCCTGTCCATTCCAGAGAACTTTGTTTTTCATAACCATAAAATATATATTTATGCAAAACTAAACATGGAATGAATGCTATAGTAAGTGGAATAAATTAGTCCAGCGGTGCGCAAACTGGGGGGCGAGATTAACTGCGGGGGGCGCGTGCTTTCCGAAGGCACTTAAGCCGGGGAAGCGGCAAAAGCCTCTGTAAACCTTACTTACCGTGGTTCATCCGGCACGTGGAGACGCGTCGCCATGGGCTATAGCAACGTGACGTCATGACACCAAGTCGCCAGGAACCACGGTAAGGAAAAGGGAGGGGGCGCACGGAGTGCAGGACAGCCGTCAGGTGGCGCAGGGAAAAAAGATTGTCTCCCCTGGATTAGTCAATGTGGCATTAGAAAGTGGTTGTGAAGATTTTTGGATTCTAGTTTTCTAAAAGTTCATTCTCTGTATATGGCGTAAACAGTTGGGGGGGGGGGGGGGGAAGTATTTTATTAAAATAGTCTCAACCCAAGTTAAGGCATTGATAAACGTAGTAGTACTCCATACTTTTCCTACGATCAGTGACTGAGTAAAAAAATATTTTTGACCCAAGAGTTAACACTCTAAATGCCACGCAAATATCAAAGGAAGGTCCTAGCACTCAGGATAAAAAATATAATCTTGTAAACCATGTTAGAATTCATAAAGAATATACTGCTGGGTGCAGAAAATGGAAGGTTTGGATGGAAATCCCATTCTTCAGTGTTAGTGAAAGCTTTAAGAATGTAGTCCTGTGAGTTTTCCAATAACTTGGCGGGGGGGTTATTTTTAAAATCAACACTAGGATTAGGTCTCGATCCTTTTTTGTTAATCACTCTTTGCCTCATTTTTTTACCTATGCCAGATTCCTATAGTACTCAACCTATAAGGTTTCAGATAACGCGAGCTGTTTCCATGGGAAATGTTGTATAGAATTCACTATTTCCTGCTCTTCTCCCACGTTTCTTGCGTTATACGTTCTTCTTTGTTGACTAAGAAAACCAATGGAGCAATGAAGTTGCTGGGAAGGAAGGGAAAGCTAAGCGGGACCACATCTTCCCAAAGTACTCTTTGTATTTTTTTAATATTGAATTAAATAGAAATAGCCGTGCTAGTCCAGTTGCGATAGTGCAGAGTAAATGCATACTTCAGTATTAGTTGATGCCTTTTTTACTTGGACTAAAAATGTATATTATAGCAGATTTTTTTTTAAATCTACAAATCTGTCTATTGCTGTGATTCCCAACGGGTTTATGAAGTGTGTCTACAGGGTTCATCCCCTCCCCCCCCCCCCCAAAGAATTGTAATGGCAGATCTCAGGCAGTATAGTGGGCTCCTGAGCCCATGTAGGGACTATGCCCTTAGTAAGGCCTCAAGCTGCACCTTAGCGTAGGTGGTATAACTGTCAATTACAGCAGGAGCTTCCAAAGTCACTCCCCACAATGCTTTGCTTTCACAGCGGCAAGGCATTGTTGGGCGTGACTTTGAAAGCTCCCGACACTATCTGTACACCACCCATGCTGTGCGGAAACACTGAGGTGCAGTTTGGGGCCTTATTAAGCATCGCTGAACTTAGGATACTATACTACCTGGGATCATTCAGTTTTGTCAGCAATATTCTGATGTGTAAAAAATAAGATTAATTAATTGGGGATATGTGAAACAAATTGTTTTCTAGCAGGGCGAGGGGCAATGGGAAAAAGCGTTGGGAACCACTAGACTATTGGAAATGTCAGGGCAGAAAGAAGGTATCTTTTCAGTAAGCTGATTTTCAATACATGTTTGAATGTATCGTTTTGTCCAATATTCCGTATGGTGCAGGGGGGAAAGTGTTCATTGTCCTGGCCTGCATATCACTGGCTTTTTTTCTTCTTCTTTCTCTCCCTGTGATCCTAGTGGTGCAGCCCCAGCGCAAACGCAAAGAATTCTGGGACGTGACTTATCACAGCTCGGTGCCTGCCAACCACTGCCAAGCAGGAAAAATTGTGCCCCAGAATTCATAGCATTGTAACAGCTCACTACTGAGGAGGAAAATTTAGCAAATGGTGGGGGCAAGGAATTAGTTCTGCCAATGCATTGTTAGTTATGTGCTAAATTCCGTTTAGTTGTATAGAGGTTAGGTATTGTTAGCAATGTGTTAACAATTTCACACCATATTGTAAAGGGACTGGTTGAGCTACCTGTGTTGAAGCAGGGATATCCTGTTGGGGATCTTGAGGACTGGAGTTGAAAACGATACTATACTACAGAATAAAATGAATGATGCCTTTTTTTACCATTGCAAATGTCTTTTTTGCTTCTGTTTTTACCAATAATTCTGGAGTTCTGGAGACATCAGTTGTTGGAAACTTGCCTCCCCGGGAGGTTAAAATGGACACCAACATTCACATTCCTGACTTCAATGGGGATTGTTGGCCGAAAATGGTCCAAGCAGCTGATTTTTTTATTTATTGTTTATTTAGGGTGGTTGCTATAAGCACAGACATTTAATTTCTTTCAAGTCTTAGGGGCGTATTCAATATTCTCAGAAATGGTGTCAGCAATGTAAAAATAGGCTTACTTCACTTATTGTGTGTGAGATATATATATAACAATGAAAAGAAAAAGAAAAGCGTCCCAACTCAGCACTCAAGTATACTCAGAACAAATATCAAAGAAAATTATGATTTGTTTAACAGCACAAATAATCAAACATAAAAGACAAAAAATATTAAAACAAACCCTGACATCCTCCTGTGATAGAATATGTATCAGACGGGGGAAATCCGCTATGAAGATACTGATGGACCCCTAATACACAAGGCAAGGGAAAAAAGCCTATAAGCACAAAATATATGTAGAACAAGGGGTTAACAATAACCCATTGAACCTACAAGGCCGGCCTCACCCCTAGTAAATATAAAACCACACAGCAAGCATAGATAACGCATGCACCAAATTGCCTAATACATGCCCCAGGGGCGTTTGTTTTTTCCTGACTCCCCTGCGGATGGACCCCTCAATTGGAAGATCTTTACCCTTAGTAAAATGTCCAATCACAGTGTGGCATGGATGGTCTCATGGACTATGGTAACTGATGTGAACTGTTAACCATTGTTGATCCCATACTAACAGTCTCTTGTTGGTACTGTGCCTGGTTTGCCTTGATTATACCAACTGCATTTACGGTGTATGTATATAATATATGTATTTGACATCAGCATGTATTAGGCAATTTGGTGGTTGTGTTATCTATGCTTGCTGTGTGGTTTTATATTTACTAGGGGTGAGGCCGGCCTTGTAGGTTCAAGGGGTTATTGTTAACCCCTTGTTCTACATATATTTTGTGCTTATAGGCTTTTTTTCCCTTGCCTTGGGTATAAGGGGTCCATCAGTATCTTCATAGGGGATTTCCCCCGTCTGATACATATTCTATCATAGGAGGAGGTCAGGGTTTGTTTTAATATTTTTTGTATTTTATGTTTGATTATTTGTGCTGTTAAATAAATCATAATTTTCTTTGATATTTGTTCTGAGTATACTTGAGTGCTGAGTTGGGACGCTTTTCTTTTTCTTTTCATTGTTATATTACTTCTAGTCCCTAGCACCGTTGGTGGTTATATTACTAATTTAAGTACTCATTATATGCTTAGTCTGTTGCAGGCAGTTTGTCTTGTTTTAATATGTATATATATATTCTGCTACCTGTAATAGGAGAACTGTAGTGTATGCCTAATTATTCTGGTTGCGTATCATAGTGAAGGAAACAAGATTATTAACACCCTTTCTGCTCATAGTAAATGAAAACTTACTTGATTTGTTTTTCTTTAATTTAAAATATTTCTGCTTCACTGTCTTGTTATAGGCACATTATACCTGCATATAAAGACCATTGGTTTTCTTTGGTACTCATTGAAGTCTCACACTTTTTTTTTTTGTTATTAAATATTTGAATTACAAAGCCATTGTTTGGTGTGGGAACCCCTAAGCCTTATGACTGATCTTATTGGACCTTAACAGGCATAATTAATTGTAATAGCTTCTTAAACATTAGGAGAGACCTATACAAAAATAAACATAGTACGTGTGGAGAGGTTTTAAGGGGCTACTGTATGTATTACAGTCTAACTAATGCAAATGTGGGGGTCAGAAACCACCAGATGTATCAACGAATAATCTCTGTTGCTTTTTTTGCTTCAGCCAGAAGTGGGTTCTACATATAACCCCCAATAGTCTCTTACAAGAGGAAACCTATGAAGGTTTGATGCAACACAGATAAATACATATATTATTCATACAGGAAATGATTAACAACTTTTCTCGACTTTATTGCTCACTCCTTAACGGTGTTCCAAAAATACATACACTGCAGCCAGTTAGATATGTGAGCAAGCTGCAATATTTTCTAATTAATTAGAGGTTTTTAAGGTGCACCAGATATTGAATATATTGATTTTAATAAATCCTAAGCATCTTTCCTGTAACTTCTTCTCTTTGACCTTTTACAGGTCGTTAAAACCGCAATGACCTCCAGAAAGAGTTAATGTTAATATAATGTTAGTATCTTGTCTGCTGAGCATGTCCTGCTTTTTTATGGTTTATGTTTTAGCCTGCTCGGGGGGGCCAGAGCTCCATTTTAACCTCCCGCATACTTCATATTTCAAACACTTCTATCTCCTGAATGGAGCATCAGATTTGAAAAATAAAAACAATGTTGCAAAGGGAAAGAAGTAAATACATCGGCAAAAAAAAAAAACGGTTTGCTAAGATGTGCAAAGAAACCAATAAACACTTAGGGGCCTATGCAGAGAGCAGCGAATTTTAAAATTGGCGAATTTATTAAAAAGTAGCTTTTTTGGAGAGTTTTAATCTCCATATGCAGAAAAGTGCGAATTCTGCTATGTTTAACATGGATGCGTGTGGCGAGTTTAAATTGGCGAGATGCGCGCTTCAGAAATGTGTTAAAACAAATTTGCGCCTTTTTTCCCCCCTTTGCAATGGCCGCGAGCGGCAGTTTTTTTTGGCGAGGCAAAACGGAGACAATCGCGCCATTTTATTGGCGCGAACAGCCGCTAGATGCCGTTCGCGCCTCTCTGCATACGGATATTTTTTAAACTGGCGAGATTGCGGTTCTCGCCAGCCGCGAGGCGAGTTTTACAAATAGAAAAGAAAAATTGGCGCGTTTTTCGGAAATCTCCATTTTCTGCTGTTTTCTGCGCGATTATCTCCAAAAAATGGCGAATTTCGAAAATTCGCTGCTCTCTGCATAGGCCCCTTAGTCGGGTAGAGTTCAATTCTACTTGAGATCATAATTAACTTTATTTTTTTTTACCTCCTACTTGTGTTGTTAATTCTAGAGAACGCTTTTCAATAATAAAAACAAAATGGCGGTCAGTACAGACTGCTGCTCTCATATAAATTTAATACAAAAGAGGAGAGAAAACGGAGCAGTACCAATGCGAAGGCAAACGGAGAGATGCGTGTCCCATGTGAATAAAATATAGAAAAATGTATTGGATCATAGCCCTCAAGCCCCCCCCCCCCCCAATAGGTCAGGTTTTGCAGGACCTGTTGCTCCTTTGTTCTCTTGAGCATTGCACAGCTTTTTTGAATGGTAATTCATATAAGTTTAGTAGCTCTGGAAATTGGGGCCCAAAAGACTTACCTGCGAAGAGCAGAATACAAATGCCGTATGAGCTAAGCGTTCCATATTTACTAACCGATACTACTCCACGCGACAATTTCCAGCGCTCGGAAGGCACCGTGCAGTCAATTCAAGCGATTGGGCCATAGGGTGTCTCATGGAATGGCACTGGTTTAGTAAATATGGGCAATCAATCATTGGTTAAAGAGACGTCTTGTGTATCAGGGCAAAGAAACAACCCAGCGTGTACATTACACAAATACACAACAACCTGTTTTTCTACTGTGGTGGCCCAATTCATTGGGAATTGAAATGTCTGCATATTGTACATATCCTGGGCTTCTGGGTATCTATATCTATATTTTTGAAACCATTGTATGTCCCTGTGTCTAGGGCAATCACATTGGACCTTTTGGCCTGCCTCAGGCCAATGAGATGGCTCCCTTGGCACGCCCGCCCCCGCACACCTCTCATTGGCCGGTGTGGTCTAACAGTGTCTCACACACACCCCTGTGCCCCCCTCACCGCAAACCCCCCGCCCCCCCTCACCGCAAACCCCCCCACCCCCCTCACCGCAAACCTGAGCCTCCCCGGCGCCAAGCCTCCTCCACCTCCTCGACACGCCGCCAGCCAAACTCCCGCCGAAAAACCGCCGCCTGCCCACTCAGCTCTTCTCCTCGGGGCCCCGTATTACCGCCGGGAGCGCCAGCAAGCAGGTAACCCCTTCCCCCCCCCCCCCCCTACCGTGGCTGAGCCGGGAGCACCGGGTGGCGCAAGCAGGTACCGCGACCGAGCCGGGGTGACTGTGTGTGTGTGTGCGTCAGTCAGTCTGTGTGTGTGTGCGTCAGACTGATGCACGCACACACACACACACACGCGCACGCACACACACACGCGCACACACACACACACACACACACACACACAGAGACAGACTGACTGACGCACACACACACACACACACACTGCATGAAGCTGTAAAGGGGGGGGAACGGAGCTGTAAAGGAGGGAGGGGGGGACTGGATTGATGTGAACGGAGGACAAACAGAGAGGGGGGAGACGGGGTAGAGAGATGGGGAGGAGAGAGAGAGAGGAGCGGGAACATTACATCCCGGGCAACGCCGGGTCTCTCAGCTAGTAGCCAATAGAAAGAGGTGATCTGGCACACAATCAATGAAGCACTAAAATGTCACCTGCCGGTGCCCACAGACAAGGGGGATCATCCTACCAGATTCTCAAATGGTATCAGGGTAAAGAGAGTAGTCCAGGCACACGGTCTTATCATAAAGTAGAAAATTTAATCCAGCATAAATCCAACGTTTCGGCTGCACACAGGCAGCCTTTGTCAAGGTGAGAGCTCTCACCCTGCCTGTGTGCAGCCGAAACGTTGGATTTATGCTGGATTAAATTTTCTACTTTATGATAAGACAGTGTGCCTGGACTACTCTCTTTACCCTTCTGGGTATAGCAACACCCCATTTTTCTACATTTATTTACACACTAGGGAGTGCCTTAGCATCTGAGATATATATATAATATATCACTTATCACACCTCTTTTGAGGGCTGGTGGCCCTTGAAATATGTAACTGGCTTTTCTGCTCATCCAATTAAATATTGCTCATTAAAGATTATAATAAAAGACACGTTTTAAATGCCAGATTCCTGTTCCACTGCACTTTTTTTTCTCCTATATTGTCGCAGCTGGCATATTAATATTTTCTTTCTTTATTTTTACATGATGCCTTCACTTCCGTATTGATTCATGTTCGATTTGTTTAGAGAGGGGGGATAAAAAGGATTAGGAAATAATGAAAATGTATCTGACTCCAGCATACATTGCAACTCTGCATAAAAACCATCCCCAGCTGCAGAGAGAGAGAGATCACATCATCCGGATTAAGCAATACAATATTCTTCTTATTTTGCAGGTCTTGCTTTTGCACAAAAAGCCTGGTTTGACCTCCAAAAAGAATTTGCAGAGTAACCTAATGTGAACTACAGTACAGCTGTGTGCTCACTTAAAGGTACAATCCTTGATGGTCTAGTTTAATAATGCAGCTTTTGTCAGTGCAGAATCTCTTTTCAGATCTTTGGGTAGAAAACAAGATTGTTGTCCTTTTTATTGATTGGAAATGATGCATAGAATATGACTCACTATTATTTTATTTTATTTTTTTACTGAAACAGCGTGATTAATATTATTGGCTGCATGTTTTATTGTACACCTTTCTGATGAAGATTGCATTTGGAAAAAAAAATAAACTCTTGCTACTGCCTTAGGCCAGGTCCCCAGTGGCTGCTGCTCTGCGCACTACGGCATGCTCACCAGACCACAGCCCTCTATTGGGCAGGCCCTGTGTGAGTGAGTGTGAGTGAGTGTGAGTGAGTGTGAGTGAGTGAGTGTGAGTGTGAGTGAGTGTGTGTGAGTGTGTGTGTGTGTGTGCCTTTGCCAAAAGACAATATTTTTGTCTTTTGTCGCGACGGCCAGGCATTGGCCACTTCATGGCGGCGGTTCAGCCAATGAGGGCGCACCAGCTGCGTGACTTCATGCCCCCCTCCCCCGCCCCCGTCGGATTTCCTGCTCTCCACTGCAGACCACAGGTAGCAGCTTCAATGGGTGCACACGCCGCCAGACGCTCCGGCGCATGTGCAGCCGTGACCACTGGGGCAGTAGCCATAGTATGGTTTAGGAAGGGGCAGGGGGGGGGGGGGGGGGTGTGATAATAGACTATATACACTGCAGAGAAAAGAGTTCACCCAGACTGCGGTGTGTATGTATGTATGTGTAACCCACGTTCCCCCACCCTAAGGGAGAATCACTGCTGTTACCAGGTGTTGGCGCTACCTGTATATAGCTCCATTCAACTGGGAGTCCGGTCCTCAAGATCATGCCCATGGGCCCTCTGAATCTAGCATAATTAGAGAGAGAACTATTTTCTCTCGCTGCAAAAGCCTGCCCTGATGGTAATCTTAGCAGCGCTTCCTAATGTAACCCATATTCCCCCACCCTACGGGAGAATCACTGCTGTTACCTGGTGTTGGTGCTACCTGTATGGCTCACAGGAGGCTCTGAGCATCCGCTGGTGGTAGTGGGGATAATCAGATAGGCTTTTAGGGATCCATAGCTCTTTCCTTGGTGTTGCAGGGCCTCCATTCCCACAGGGCCTATAGGAATAGGTGCAGTCCCCTGTGAAAAACACTCACTCTCTCCCTGACGAAACTGCAGCCCCAGGCAGGAGTATAAAACAGGAACGGTTCTTTATTCTTCATAGTACACAGCAGTATACCAACATTTACACACTCGTGGTCCTTGGAATCACCCCCAGGGCTTGAGGCCACAATGGTCTATCCCTGTCTCCCACACTCCCTGGTGAAGTGTGTGGTAGCTGGTCCCACTCCCCTGAGGGAGGGGATGGAAGGTTAACCAGAACCCTGGCTCCACACTTCCAACTCTCAAACCCTCTAAATTTAGCCTGCAGCCCCTTTTTGTTACCATCGGAGGGTCCTAGGTCTGAGCCCCTGATAGGGCAGTACCCAGGCCTTAGGCCCACCCCCCTGTCAATCTAGGGAGTTGTTTACTGCAGCAGCAAGGGCAGATTTAACCCCAACACTGCCTGCTGGGAACATTGGCAACAAATTATCACAAACAGGATAGTGTTGCAATGATCTTGCACTGCTGGGGAGGTGGGCTAAAACCTGCTATAGAAATCAAAGGATGCTCAGTATATTAAAACTCATTAAAAATGGCATTAAATGTTGAATTTTTTTTTTTTTAAATGGTCACTTATTACATAAACCAGATTGGATATGAATCCACAATGGGTGCTTCTAACGCTTGTTGGTGACTTTGTGGAGTATAATAAACGGATGGTTGTAGAACAGACAAATGATGGCTTGGTAGATGCAAAGTCTGAATATGTAGTGTGTATCAAGCCCAGTGATGTGTGGATATTCTATAGCCAAACACCTCACCTGAAACTTTCAGGGAGCAGGATATGCGGGAGAGCAGTGTCTGACCTGTGTTGTCCCGGAGCAGGTTCCGTGTCAGCGGAACCCTCCCACGGGACAGTCGGGTACTTCCCGTAGCTCTGTGTCTTTAGACAATCCGTTTGTCCACACCGGCTGAAGATGAAAACACTGTAGCAGGTAAGAGTTGACTTGTATACTCACATCCCGCTGAGAAGAAGCATCAATACCGCCGCTGTTCAAAACGCGTGCTGCTGTCCCACGCAGGGCTGCGCACTGCAAGAATAGACTTGGCTGGAAGCAAAATTGAATTTAAAATATGATCATTTATTGGGCATGAGAGCCAAACCAATAACAAACAAAAAATGTCCTCTGATGCGTTTCTCTCCTAAGGAGCTTTATCAAAGAGTTATTATATCTATTATTACATAACTGATGATTATTATTTTAAACCTTATAAGATTTCACATTTTGCTGCTTTTAAATACTTCTACTGTAGGTATCAGATTTGGGTAAAACTACATAGATGTAACAACTTGAACATATAGCTGCATTGCCCCTTTAAGGCGGTTTACATTTGGCAGTAAAAAGCAGTCCTGACGGCTACCTTAACAAGCAAAACGCTTTGGGGGTTCATTTACAAAAACCTTCCAGCTGCAGATGTGGGCCAAATGTCCAAAGAAATACTTCTCCTTGATCTCATGCAGTATTTTTGCCCGGCTTTGCAGCCAGGAGACCTTGATATGTATGTATGTATGTATGTATGTATGTATGTATGTATGTCTTTATTTATATAGCGCCAAAAGTGTACTCAGCGCTTCACAAAGAATACAATACAGGGAATTATCATAATACAATAAGCGCAGCAAAATCAGACAATAGGAAAGGAAATCCCTGCCCCGAAGAGCTTACAATCTAAGTGGTATGTTGGGAGACTTGCAGAGACAGCAGGTGAGCAAATAAGTTGCTATTTATTTTTGCGCTAGGAAGAGTTCCAAATCTGCATAAAACGCATCTTTGGTTGGTTATTTGCATTTAATTAAGAAGCCGTGCGCACAGAACTCATCCTTTTGACATAAAGATAACAACCGTAATCTCAGAAGTGAGACGTTTTCAATATCTTGGCAAAATGGCATGATACTTTGCCATTCCCACCATTTTGACATGTTTGGGTTTTCTTGACAGAACAGCTATAGCTATTGGCAATCATTCCCCATCGTGACCAACGGCCATCGCCAGTAGGATAGCATTACTTTATTCAAACCCACAATAGCCAGTCTTGCGATTTGGCACCGATTCCTCCATAGCCTCAACAGATAACAATCCAGCCAATGTGTGCCAGGCAGCTGAGAAATAATTTGACTTGGTAAAAGTCACATTATCTGATCCTGATCTTTTAAAAAGTTTCTGTTTTGTGTGTCCTAAGAATATTCTCTGCATGACCGTCACTGGGTTAAAGAAAGATGCCGCTGTATTTCTTATTCGCTAAACAGCTTATGCTGTGTGCTGCTGAATAGTAGAATTGTTGATGAGTAATATTGAACTTTAAGAGGCCTGTTAATCTCTGCATTCCTCTTTCTTTGCGGCTGCTAAATAGACAATGGGGCTCTATTGGGGCATCGCTCCTCCATTTGTTTAACGATTGCTCTCTCTAGAGCAGGGGTGGCCAACTCCAGTCCTCAAGGGCCACCAACAGGCCAGGTTTTCAGGATATCACTGCTTGAGCACAGGTGGCTCACTGATTAAGCCACCTGTGCTGAAGCAGGGATATCCTGAAAACCTGGCCTGTTGGTCACCCTCGAGGACTGGAGTTGGCCACGTCTGTTCTAGTGCATAGCAAATATGACTTGGAAGTTGTAAGTATTCACCTTAAAAAGAGCTAAACACAGTTGTTTAACAACAATATAACATTCGGTTACATAAGTGTTAAAATCCATCCGGAAAACTGAAGTTGTCAAATTTACCGGCTATTTTATAGAAAAACCTAGTAGTTTAATTTGTTGTGTTGCCACTCGTGTGCTAACAAGCTGGTGGTGTCTTCTGTCCATCGTGTTTATGCAGAGGCGTTGGGGCTATACATTGGGCCCCCCATAAAGGTTTGTCACGTAAATACATGGAGTTATTTATTAAAATCTTATAAGCTGCCGAACGGTGGCAAGAAAAGCACAGCATTGACCAAAGAAGAACATTTCTAAAAACAGGATTGTCTAGTGGTGTCTGGGGGGGGTTTCTTTGCCCCTGTCCTGCCAGTTTTGGAGCTGGTAGCGTTTGCTATTCATTGCTGCTCCGGTGTCCTAGAAGTGTGTGTTTGCAAGACATTGGGAGCGGAAGGTGGCGAATATTATATACACACACAAAGTGTCAATCAGACTTGGATAAATCGCCCCAATAGTTTCCATGGTCTTGAGTAAGCAAACAGGTTTTTCCCAGTTTCTATCCTTAACCCTATTTTTTACCGTTTGATTGTTTGCTACAAGTTAATGATTTTATCATCATTATTTCCCTTAGTAAGTGTGGTGCACTTTTTTGTGTTTTTTTTATTTTTGTGCAGGTTTTGTAGCTGGGAAACTGTTAATGATGTAGCCATAAAAATGTTACATTTTGTGTGTATGGAAATGCAGTGACTAAAGCAGAGTTTTTCATCCTTTTTTGGTCAAGGAACCCTATAATTATACAGTATTATGAAATTCTGCGGAACTCCAACCCTCTCTAATAGTGTATCTGAGATCAGATGCATTGTAAAGAACCCCAACCCTCTCTAATAGTGCTTCTGAAATCAGCTGCATTGTAAGGAACCCCAAACCTCTCTTATTGTTTTATAGAGACGCCCCCCACTTTGCACCCCCCCAACTTGCACGACTGTAAAACGTGACCATAATCGGCCCTCATAGGGCAATGACTGATGTGACACCTCTGTGACATGTAGCAGGTAATCCATTTCACCCTAAAGTTTCCAAAAGGATCCTATTAAAATGTGTATGTGTACGACCGGGAGATTAGCCCAAATATTATGCCGCTTGTCAAATGAATCCGCTAGTTACTGGGAGAGAGTTATTGCGTATTATATAATATCTTATTCAATTCACAATGAAGCGATTGTCCTCTTCCACACGCCAGGTTGGAAAATTGTGCGATAGCTAAGGGAAAGTGACAGGAGACTGGCATGTCATGAACTGGATTCTAGCACAGATCAAAGAAGAGTTGGATATAAAGATTCATGACTGAGATTCACGTTAGATTCATCTTGTGATGAAACTGCATTTTGAATCCTTTAAAAGTGAAGTTCTGTTGCAGGCCAAATATGAACCAATGGCAGTGATATGTTTATAACTGGGTGATCGACCCCTTAAATTAATCAGAATAAACAAGTCTTCCTCAATGGTTGCAAAATTAAGGCTTCTTTGAAGATGCGGTGCCACTGGATGGATCTAATGGCAGTAGAATAAAAAGTTGTGGTTGATTGTTGCATTAACATCTGCTCCAAAGAGATTTGTGTCAACAAGGCTAACAGGTTTCATACATATGCCACTGGCGCAAATTGAATCAAATTAAAATTTCTGCTATGCAGGATGTAGCAAACTGCACCATCATCATGCATATTCCTGTCTGTCTCTGTCCATTGTGTTTCCTTCTTCATAATATTAATATACTCCGCTTGATCAACATACCTTCTGTGCTAACGATCTGCATACAATACAAATCACTTAATTAGAAAAGATTTAGATAATAGTCATGTTTTCTAATGTAGCGTTGACAGTGTTATGCATCACTGTACATAGAATTGTGAAGTCACTAAGGCCCTGTCCTGAAGAGCTTACAATCTAATTTTGGTGCCTGAAGCACAGAGAGATGAAGGGGCTTGCCCAAGATTATAATGAGCCGACACTGGGATTTGAACCAGGCTCACGCCAGTTTGAGGCGCAGTGATGTGACTGGATGAGCGCCTGCTTGGGTTTTATGCAACAAATGTACAAGCAGAAAGTTAAAAACACACTTTGCTGGCAGAGTGCAGTTTTCTTCATACATACACAACGTAGAATAATGTTTTAGTTTGTATGGAAAAGAGAAACCAGTTATTGTTATCTTATTTATTGTCTTTATCAGAAGTTCCTATGATATGTACTGGGGGTACTCCCTATGTAAATGTAGGTGTGTTGTTTGCTGGGGTATGTTCTGTTTAATTCGAGATCTTCTAACTGGTACAGTATATCTCCCGATGAAGCAGTTGTCACAACTGAAGCCACATGGTTTAGTAGTGAGAAGAAAATCCATGTAGCCTTTTATTGTCTGGTCCTTGTTTTTTTCTTCTTTTCTTTACAAGGCTGCAATACATTATTATTTTTTATATATGATTTTTTTCTTTCAATGGAAGTACAAAAACAAATCACTGGGACTACACTGCCAGGTATCATGCCCACCAACATCTGGTACTTAAGTACACTTTATTTGCGATGTCAGTGCAGAATACAGGAGCTTCAAAGCAAGTGACCTCTTCTAAGGATGCAGTGTAACACGTGCAATTTCCTACATGTACGGGTCATGTGACCAATAACATCTGTAGTGTATAAGTGTACAGCAAACCAAAATACCACTTGTGGCTACAGTTGCATGTCTCAGTTCTGCAACCCTGTCTTTCCCCATTAGTTCTTATCATACCATGCTTCCACTGAAGCCAGGGATTCTGGGTGATGACATGCAAATGAGCACTCGGTGTGTCACCTTTTAAATCCCTGGCTGTAATTTAAGCACTGTTTGCTAAGTGACAATGGGGAAGGACATGGTTGCAAACCTGCCTGACACATGCAGATGCACCACACGTGGTATTTCTATTTGCTGTACGGTGGAGTGTTATTAAAAATAGGAGAGATTGAAGGTGGAGCAAAGCAATGTAAGGGCTGGAGGCAAAACATTACAAATAAACTATTTATTGGGCATGAAAGCCACAAAAATCGGACACACAATTAAAGCTGCAGTTCAGTCTATATCCTGCATGTGTGTTTTTTTTAATAAATCAGTTCTGTAGTAAGAAATAATACTTTTAGCATTTTCTGTTTTTAAAAAAACAACTTTGAAAGAGCAATTTTCTTGTATTCTATTTTAACAAGCATTTGCTAAGGCACTGCCCCTTCATGGCCTGTCACAAACCCAGGCACACCCCTTTGTCAGCACTGCCCTCCCTCTCTCTAAACGTGCACTAGCATCTGGTCACATGATCTTCCTCATAGCACATTCAAGGAAGCTGGAGAAAAGGGATCAGCCATGCATAGAAGCTCGGATAGGCGATTTCAAACTTATTACAGTGTTTATTCCATTCATTGCACGTGTATATAATGTAAAATTGTAATAATTCCATTTATAGCAAACGTGTATATGTGAATATTATTTAGATGTATATGTATGTTACTGAAATGTGGAGTGAGTGTGTAGGTAAATACACACAATACACTTCCACTGCATATATATATATATATATATATATATATATATATATATTATATATATATATTATATATATATTATATATTATATATGTATGTATATGTGAAGTTATGTGAGTAAAAAAGTGACAAAAACCCTCCATAGCAAGGCAAATAGCAAATGGAAATATTACTGTATGCTCATTTGTATGTATATATATATTTATATACACACACACTTCAAATACGGATAGTGATTCACGTAAATGATATATATATATATTCACTTTCTGGGAGTATAAGAGTGACTGTCCTGTTGTTCCTTTTTTTGTATCCATCATTGAATGGTATGCACCCTCTCTTTACGTTTATTTTATACTAGCTGAGAGACCCGGCGTTGCCCGGGATGTAATGTTCCCGCTCCTCTCTCTCTCCTCACCCCTCCCCCTCTCTCTGTTTGTCCCCCATTCACATCAATCCAGTTCCCCCCCTCCCTCCTTTACAGCTTCATGCAGTGTGTGTGCGTCAGTCATTGTGTGTGCGTCAGTCAGTCAGTGTGTGTGCGCGCGCGCGTCAGTGAGTCTGACGCAGAAACACACACACACAGACTGACTGACGCACGCACACACACACAGTCAGTGTGTGCGTGTGTGCGTGCGGCAGTCAGTCAGTCATTCAGTCAGTGTGTGGGTGTGGGGATGTGCGCGCGCCAGTAAGTGTGTGTGTGTCAGTCAGTGTGTGTGTGTGTGTGTGTCAGTCAGTGTGTGTCAGTCAGTGTGTGTGTGTGTCAGTGTGTGTGTGTGTGTGTCAGTGTGTGTGTGTGTGTGTGTGTGTGTGTACCATTCATTGTGTGTGTGCGCGCGCGCGTCAGTCTGTGTGTGTGTGCGCGTGGGTGTGCGCGCGTGCGTCAGTCAGTGTGTGTGTGTGTGTCAGTCAGTGTGTGTGTGTGTCAGTGTGTGTGTGTGTGTGTGTGTGTGTTTGTTTGTGTCAGTGTGTGTGTGTGTGTCAGTGTGTGTGTGTGTGTGTGCAGCAGTCAGTGTGTGTGTGTGCAGCAGTCAGTGGGT